>NC_087397.1:17865000-17910000 GCF_031307605.1 Tribolium castaneum
CACTTTTGAAGAATTTAGCGAAACTATTTACTATATCATTAGGATTTGATATTGCATTACCATTATGATACAACACACCCGGAATCCTAGAGTTACGCTTTTTAGCTTGAACAAAAGACCAGAATTTCTTTGGATCTTTGGAGATAGTGTTTTCCATGTGGCTGATGTATTGAGAATAGGCAGTAGTTATTAGGGATTTTGAAAGAGATCGAAGTTTCTTAAACTCCTCATAGAAATGCATATTTTTAGTTCGACGATATTTCTTTAAAATGTTAGATTTACGACGTAGACAATTGATAATGTCAGTGTTGAACCAAGTAGGAAATGTGCGGTAGTTTTTACGACAAAATAGTTTTGGAACAGATAACTCAAAACAATTGTAGAGGGTTTCATAAAAAACTCGACATGCCTCATTCACATCGCTAAACTTCTCCAGTTCGGACCAATCAACTACCTGTAAAGTAGTGTATAGACAATTAAAATTTGCTTTTTTAAAATTAAATGCGACGTGGTCCCTATTCATATAGAACTTATCAGGAGTTTTTGCTACAATATCGAGGGTAAACTCCAAACTCGGATGGAAAGGATCTTCAGGAACAAACGAGAAAGAGGACTTGCTAACGGCACAGTCCATGTTGGAAAAGATGAGATCCAATATATTATTCCTATTATTACGTATGTTATTAAATTGATTAAAATTATGAAAGGAAGCGAAGTGTTTGAGAGAAATACTAAAATTGTTTTTTGAAAATCCACTGAATAAAGGAGTGTTAAAGTCTCCTAAGAATAAAACATTGTCATTATTAATCTCGTCAAAATTATTAAGAAGATCAAAAAAATTGTCAAAATCACTAAAGGAAATAGAAGGAGGAATGTAGACTACAAACACGAAGAGATGTTGATAACTTGTTACATTTATTTTTATTGCAACCAGATCAATAGCAGGAGAACTTCTACGACTAATATTAGATATATCGAGTTGACGACAGTTATATTTGTTATTAACTGCTATAAGCACACCACCACCTCTATGGATACCCAGGTGGCGGAGATCTCTGTCCCGACGAAAAACATAATAATTATCAGAAAACAATTCACCATCCAAGACGGTGTCATCTAACCAAGACTCAGTAATAACAATTAAATCAAATTCATCAGACGTAGATAAAAATGAATTAAAAAATGTAACTGATTTTGATTTTAATCCCCTAACATTTTGGTAGATGCCATGAAAACTATTGACAGTTTTTTTATTGATTGATATAGATATTTTAGAATGTGAGGGCTGTAAACAGACGAAGCGATTTAAAAAGACTGAGAGTCAGATTTATCAACTGATGGCAGAGATGTGTCAAGAAACGTTGCTACTGGATTTTGTTCAACTGCAGATCTATTTGTATGGTCTTGGCACTCAGTGATTAGGTCGCCCAGGTTTTTTATAATGCACCTTTTAATAGCTTTATTTATTACAAAGTTATCCGTCTTAAATTGATCAAAAATTTTATCGTTTGAGTCTAAGTAATATATGTTCTTATTATTTTTAGCCACATTATAAAAATTACAATTCAATTCATAAACAAAATTATTCAAAATGGGACGATTAACAAAATATGGACATCCGATAAGAATGATATTTGTATTTAAAAATTTATGATTGATAAGTTCATTTAGAGTATTTTTATCAGGGATTTTTCCTTTTTGTGCTTCATGATTTCCAGCGTATATTACAACAAAATCATTATTGCCAAGTTGCTCGTTGTTGTTTTCAGTTTTAAGAAGCTCTTGTAACGAGGAATAAGGTTTTACTACGGAATGGATCACATATTTGCTAACTGGAATATAAGTTTCTAATAAGTCTATACAATGACGTCCTTTTTGATCAGCAAATATACGAACTTTATATCTGTTCGTCTTAGACACGGACTGGGTACTTACATTCTTTGAATTTGTAGATTTCAAAGTTAAATCAGAAGAGTTGGCAGTTTTAATATTATCATTGGTACGGTTCAAATTAGTAGAGATTTCTGCTATTACTTCGTTTTTTATTGAATTTTTTAATTTCTCAATTTCACGATTAAGGGTATCCTTTAACAAAGAAATTAATTTGCTTTCAAGATCATCAAAACTTTTGCGTACATATTCATCTATTTTATCAAAAGTACAAACAGTAGTCGGTGATTCAGTTATAAACGTTTTTAAATCATCAAGAGTTTTTTTTATTAAGTCGGTTTCTTGCTTTAGGATACCAAGGTCTTCAAATATAGTATTAGTAGAGATATTTAGAGTCGGAGAAGTGGGATTTTGTAAAGATTTTAATTTATCGCAACAAGGGCATGCACTTATTGATGTCAGATCTTGACCAATCGCAGAATAGTTTTTAAAGGCTCTTAAGCAACTGGGGTGATACGCTTTTTTGCAATTTAAGCAAGCGATAGAATTCACGACGCTACTTTTGCATTTATAGCAGACACTCATTATGAGTGAGTTGATAAATACAATCAGGCAAGGGAATAAAGACAAGGACACACGCTTCACACTACGCGGCCGTTCGTAGTGACTCAAAATAAAAAAACAAGCACAGGTAGGCCACGGAAAGGACACAAAAGGAACAGAGGATAGAATAATAATTATTATCAGCAATTCTAGGAGCGTACGCCTCTGATATGAAATTTACATGTAAAAACTAATGTTCATAAAAAGTAGCACAAAATTGGATTATTGGTTATAGTACGAGCATTGATCACGTCATTTATATCAGTATAACTCTTTGTGTAAAGTATAAATGTTTGAAAGTCCAAAAGAAATGCAAAACGCTATTGACTACAGTTTAACATAACCTTAAACCTTAGTCACTTATTAAGTTATTACCACAAATAATTAACGAAAAATTAAAAAACTGTCGTTTATAGCACAAAATGCACAACACCATATTTACAGCACAAAATTGTAACACCTTATTTATAGCACATTAGCACAAGCCTAGCATAGCACAAGATGGACGCGCTGTCATGTTTATAATAGATAATCATTTATATTCAACTCTATAACTCGCTTATGGTTGGTCCTATAAAAAAAATGCAATTAACTATTTTGTGGGAAATTTTATCAGCTTTAATTTTGAAAAAAAGATAAAAATTGATAGGAGTAACTGTTTTCGAGATATAAGCAAGAAACTAAAAAACTGTTACCTTAATTAAGCGTTTGCATATAAGCAAATTTAGTACTATTAGTATTATTATTAATGTTATTGTTATTAATATGACGACTAAAGACGACTTTGAAACCTTTAGAGACTTTTATGTCTTCTCCTTTTTCCTCCACTAAAGTGTTAGACACAATTAATTTAGTTTAATTTCAGTTTTTCAAACATTTTATTTTAAAGCAAATTTTTGTTAGATATTATTTATATCCATCTCTATAACTCGCTTATGCTTGGTCCTACAAGAAAAATGCAAATATCTACTTTGTTGGAATTTTTTATCAGCTTTAATTTTGAAAGATAGATAAAATTTGATAGGTGTAACTGTTTTCGAGATTTAAGCAAAAAACCAAGAAGAAAACTGTAACTGTTACTGAACAAAAATGTAATTCAGTTTTCAATGTTTGAGACGATGACAAAAATGCAGCATTTAAAAACGACTCTGAAGACTTCAGTGACTTTTATGTCACCTCCTTTTTCTTCTAATAAAGTATTGGACCCAATAAATTAAGTGTATTTTAAATCACAAGGCATTTTCTGTTAAAGCACATTTGTTTTAAATATTAATTATTTTCAAACTTATATCTCGCTTATGGTTAGTCCTACATGAAAAATGCAAATAACTAATTTGTAGGAAATTTTATCAGCTTTAATTTTAGTAAAAAGATAAAAATTGATAGGAGTAACTGTTTTCGAGATATAAACAAGAAACCAAAAAACTGTTACCTTAATTAAGCGCTTGCATATAAGCAAATTTAGTACTATTAGTATTATTATTATTATTAATGTTATTGTTATTAATATGACGACTAAAGACGACTCTGAAACCATTAGTGACTTTTATGTCTTCTCCTTTTTCCTCTACTAAAGTGTTAGACAGAATTAATTTAGTTTAATTTTAGTTTTTCAAACATTTTATTTTAAAGCAAGTTTTTGTTAAATATTATTTATATCCAACTCTATAACTCGCTTATGGTTGGTCCTACAAGAAAAATGCAAATAACTATTTTGTAAGAAATTTTATCAGCTTTAATCTTGAAAGAAAGATAAAAATTAATAGGAGTAACTGTTTTCGAGATATAAGCAAGAAACCAATAAGAAAACTGTAACTGTCACTGAACAAAAATGTAATTCAGTTTTCAATGTTTGAGATGAAGACGAAAATGCAGCATTTAAAATCGACTCTGAAGACTTCAGTGACTTTCATGTCACCTCCTTTTTCTTCTAATAAAGTATTGGACTCATTAAATTAAGTGTATTTTAAATCACAAAACATTTTCTGTTAAAGCACTTTTTTTTAAATATTAATTATTTTCAAACTTATATCTCGCTTATGGTTAGTCCTACATAAAAAATGCAAGATACTATTTTGTAGGAAATTTTATCAGCTTTAATTTTAGTAAAAAGATAAAAATTGATAGGAGTAACTGTTTTCGAGATATAAGCAAGAAACCAAAAAACTGTTACCTTAATTAAGCGTTTTCTTATAAGCAAATTTTGTACTAAAAACAACTCTGAAGACTTTGGTGACTTTTATGTCTTCTTCTTTTTCCTCTACTAATGTGTTAGACCAAATTAATTTAGTTTAATATCGGTTTTTCAAACATTTTATTTTAAAGCAAATTTTTGTTAAAGATTATTTATATCCAACTCTATAACTCGCTTATGGTTGGTCCTACAAAAAAATGCAAATAACTATTTTGTAGAAAATTTTATCAGCTTTAATTCTGAAAAAAAGATAAAAATTGATAGGAGTAACTGTTTTCGAGATATAAGCAAGAAACCAAAAAACTGTTACCTTAATTAAGCGTTTGCATATAAGCAAATTTAGTACTATTAGTATTATTATTATTAATGTTATTGTTATTAATATGACGACTAAAGACGACTCTCAAACATTTAGTGACTTTTATGTCTTCTCCTTTTTCCTCTACTAAAGTGTTAGACACAATTAATTTAGTTTAATTCCGGTTTTTCAAGCATTTTATTGTAAAGCAAATTTTTGTTAAATATTATTTATATCCAACTCTATAACTCGTTTATACTTGGTCCTACAAAAAAATGCAAATAACTATTTTGTAGAAAATTTTATCAGCTTTAATTCTGAAAAAAAGATAAAAATTGATAGGAGTAACTGTTTTCGAGATATAAGCAAGAAACCAAAAAACTGTTACCTTAATTAAGCGCTTGCATATAAGCAAATTTAGTACTATTAGTATTATTATTATTATTAATGTTATTGTTTTTAATATGACGACTAAAGACGACTCTGAAACCATTAGTGACTTTTATGTCTTCTCCTTTTTCCTCTACTAAAGTGTTAGACAGAATTAATTTAGTTTAATTTTAGTTTTTCAAACATTTTATTTTAAAGCAAGTTTTTGTTAAATATTATTTATATCCAACTCTATAACTCGCTTATGGTTGGTCCTACAAGAAAAATGCAAATAACTATTTTGTAAGAAATTTTATCAGCTTTAATCTTGAAAGAAAGATAAAAATTAATAGGAGTTATTGTTTTCGAGATATAAGCAAGAAACCAAAAAACTGTTACCTTAATTAAGCGTTTGCATATAAGCAAATTTAGTACAATTAGTATTATTATTATTATTAATGTTATTGTTATTAATATGACGACTAAAGACGACTCTGAAACCATTAGTGACTTTTATGTCTTCTCCTTTTTCCTCTACTAAAGTGTTAGACAGAATTAATTTAGTTTAATTTTAGTTTTTCAAACATTTTATTTTAAAGCAAGTTTTTGTTAAATATTATTTATATCCAACTCTATAACTCGCTTATGGTTGGTCCTACAAGAAAAATGCAAATAACTATTTTGTAAGAAATTTTATCAGCTTTAATCTTGAAAGAAAGATAAAAATTAATAGGAGTAACTGTTTTCGAGATATAAGCAAGAAACCAATAAGAAAACTGTAACTGTCACTGAACAAAAATGTAATTCAGTTTTCAATGTTTGAGATGAAGACGAAAATGCAGCATTTAAAATCGACTCTGAAGACTTCAGTGACTTTCATGTCACCTCCTTTTTCTTCTAATAAAGTATTGGACTCATTAAATTAAGTGTATTTTAAATCACAAAACATTTTCTGTTAAAGCACTTTTTTTTAAATATTAATTATTTTCAAACTTATATCTCGCTTATGGTTAGTCCTACATAAAAAATGCAAGATACTATTTTGTAGGAAATTTTATCAGCTTTAATTTTAGTAAAAAGATAAAAATTGATAGGAGTAACTGTTTTCGAGATATAAGCAAGAAACCAAAAAACTGTTACCTTAATTAAGCGTTTTCTTATAAGCAAATTTTGTACTAAAAACAACTCTGAAGACTTTGGTGACTTTTATGTCTTCTTCTTTTTCCTCTACTAATGTGTTAGACCAAATTAATTTAGTTTAATATCGGTTTTTCAAACATTTTATTTTAAAGCAAATTTTTGTTAAAGATTATTTATATCCAACTCTATAACTCGCTTATGGTTGGTCCTACAAAAAAATGCAAATAACTATTTTGTAGAAAATTTTATCAGCTTTAATTCTGAAAAAAAGATAAAAATTGATAGGAGTAACTGTTTTCGAGATATAAGCAAGAAACCAAAAAACTGTTACCTTAATTAAGCGTTTGCATATAAGCAAATTTAGTACTATTAGTATTATTATTATTAATGTTATTGTTATTAATATGACGACTAAAGACGACTCTCAAACATTTAGTGACTTTTATGTCTTCTCCTTTTTCCTCTACTAAAGTGTTAGACACAATTAATTTAGTTTAATTCCGGTTTTTCAAGCATTTTATTGTAAAGCAAATTTTTGTTAAATATTATTTATATCCAACTCTATAACTCGTTTATACTTGGTCCTACAAAAAAATGCAAATAACTATTTTGTAGAAAATTTTATCAGCTTTAATTCTGAAAAAAAGATAAAAATTGATAGGAGTAACTGTTTTCGAGATATAAGCAAGAAACCAAAAAACTGTTACCTTAATTAAGCGCTTGCATATAAGCAAATTTAGTACTATTAGTATTATTATTATTATTAATGTTATTGTTTTTAATATGACGACTAAAGACGACTCTGAAACCATTAGTGACTTTTATGTCTTCTCCTTTTTCCTCTACTAAAGTGTTAGACAGAATTAATTTAGTTTAATTTTAGTTTTTCAAACATTTTATTTTAAAGCAAGTTTTTGTTAAATATTATTTATATCCAACTCTATAACTCGCTTATGGTTGGTCCTACAAGAAAAATGCAAATAACTATTTTGTAAGAAATTTTATCAGCTTTAATCTTGAAAGAAAGATAAAAATTAATAGGAGTTATTGTTTTCGAGATATAAGCAAAAAACTAAAGTGAAAACTGTTACAGTTACTGAACAAAAATGTAATTCAGTTTTCAATGTTTGAGACGAAGACGAAAATGCATCATTTAAAAACGACTCTGAAGACTTTAGTAACTTTTATGTCACCTCCTTTTTCTTCTAATAAAGTATTAGACCCAATAAATTAAGTGTATTTTAAATCACAAGACATTTTCTGTTAAAGCACTTTTTTTTTAAATATTAATTATTTTCAAACTTATATCTTGCTTATGGTTAGCCCTACATGAAAAATGCAAATAACTATTTTGTAGGAAATTTTATCAGCTTTAATTTTAGTAAAAAGATAAAAATTGATTGGAGTAACTGTTTTCGAGATATAAGCAAGAAACCAAAAAACTGTTACCTTAATAAAGCGCTTGCATATAAGCAAATTTAGTACTATTAGTATTATTATTATTAATGTTATTGTTATTAATATGACGACCAAAAACGACTCTGAAGACTTTGGTGACTTTTATGTTTTCTCCTTTTTCCTATACTAAAGTGTTAGACTCAATTAATTTAGTTTAATTTAGGTTTTTCAAACATTTTATTTTAAAGCAAATTTTTGTTAAATATTATTTATATCCATCTTTATAACTCGCTTATACTTGGTCCTACAAGAAAAATGCAAATAACTATTTTGTAGGAAATTTTATCAGCTTTAATTTTAGTAAAAAAATAAAAATTGATAGAAGGAACTGTTTTCGAGATATAAGCAAGAAACTGTTACCTTAATTAAGCGCTTGCATATAAGCAAATTTAGTAATATTAGTATTATTATTATTAATGTTATTGTTATTAATATGACGACTAAAAACGACTCTCAAGACTTTGGTGACTTTTATGTCTTCTCCTTTTTCCTCTACTAAAGTGTTAGTCTTAATTAATTTAGTTTAATTTCGGTTTTTCAAACATTTTATTTTAAAGCAAATTTTTGTTAAAGATTATTTATATCCAACTCTATAACTCGCTTATGGTTGGTCCTACAAGAAAAATGCAAATAACTATTTTGTAGGAAATTTTATCGGCTTGAATTTTGAAAAAAAGATAAAAATTGATAGGAGTAACTGTTTTCGAGATATAAGCAAAAAACCAATAAGAAATCTGTAACTGTTACTGAACAAAAATGTAATATAGTTTTCAATGTTTGAGACGATGACAAAAATGCAGCATTTAAAAACGACTCTGAAGACTTCAGTGACTTTTATGTCACCTCCTTTTTCTTCTAATAAAGTATTGGACCCAATAAATTAAGTGTATTTTAAATCACAAGGCATTTTCTGTTAAAGCACATTTGTTTCAAATATTAATTATTTTCAAACTTATATCTCGCTTATGGTTAGTCCTACATGAAAAATGCTAATAACTAATTTGTAGGAAATTTTATCAGCTTTAATTTTAGTAAAAAGGTAAAAATTGATAGGAGTAACTGTTTTCGAGATATAAACAAGAAACCAAAAAACTGTTACCTTAATTAAGCGCTTGCATATAAGCAAATTTAGTACTATTAGTATTATTATTATTGATGTTATTGTTATTAATATGACGACTAAAAACGACTCTGAAGACTTTGGTGACTTTTATGTCTTCCCCTTTTTCCTATACAAATGTGTTAGACTCAATTAATTTAGTTTAATTTCGGTTTTTCAAACATTTTATTTTAAAGCAAATTTTTGTTAAAGATTATTTATATCCAACTCTATAACTCGCTTATGGTTGGTCTTACAAAAGAAATGCAATTAACTATTTTGTAGGAAATTTTATCAGCTTTAATTTTGAAAGAAAGATAAAAATTGATAGGAGTAATTGTTTTCGAGATATAAGCTAAAAACCAAAGTGAAAACTGTAACAGTTACTGAACAAAAATGTTATTCAGTTTTCAATGTTTGAGACGAAGACGAAAATGCAGCATTTAAAAACGACTCTGAAGACTTCAGCGACTTTTATGTCACCTCCTTTTTCTTCTAATAAAGTATTTGACCCAATAAATTAAGTGTATTTTAAATCACAAGACATTTTCTGTTAAAGCACTTTTTTTTTAAATATTAATAATTTTTAAACTTATATCTCGCTTATGGTTAGTCTTACATGAAAAATGCAAATAACTATTTTGTAGGAAATTTTATCAGCTTTAATTTTAGTAAAAAGATAATTTTGATATAAGTAACTGTTTTCGAGATATAAGCAAGAAACCAAAAAACTGTTACCTTAATTAAGCGTTTGCATGTAAGCAAATTTGGTACTATTAGTATTATTATTATTAATGTTATTGTTATTAATATGACGATTAAAGACGACTCTGAAACCTTTAGTGACTTTTATGTCTTCTCCTTTTTCCTCTACTAAAGTGTTAGACACAATTAATTTAGTTTAATTTTAGTTTTTCAAACATTTTATTTTAAAGCAAGTTTTTGTTAAATATTATTTAAATCCAACTCTATAACTCGCTTATGGTTGGTCCTACAAGAAAAATGCAAATAACTATTTTGTAGGAAATTTTATCAGCTTTAATTTTGAAAGAAAGATAAAAATTGATAGGAGTAACTGTTTTCGAGATATAAGCAAAAAACCAATAAGAAAACTGTAACTGTTACTGAACAAAAATGTAATTCAGTTTTCAATGTTTGAGACGAAGACGAAAATGCAGCATTTAAAATCGACTTTGAAGACTTCAGTGACTTATATGTCACCTCCTTTTTCTTCTAATAAAGTATTGGACCTAATAAATTAAGTGTATTTTAAATCACAAAACATTTTCTGTTAAAGCACTTTTTTTTAAATATTAATTATTTTCAAACTTATATCTCGCTTATGGTTAGTCCTACATGAAAAATGCAAATAACTATTTTGTAGGAAATTTTATCAGCTTTAATTTTAGTAAAAAGATAAAAATTGATAGAAGTAACTGTTTTCGAGATATAAGCAAGAAACTGTTACCTTAATTAAGCGCTTGCATATAAGCAAATTTAGTACTATTAGTATTATTATTATTAATGTTATTGTTATTAATATGACGACTAAAGACGACTCTGAAACCATTAGTGACTTTTATGTCTTCTCCTTTTTCCTCTACTAAAGTGTTAGACACAATTAATTTAGTTTAATTTTAGTTTTTCAAACATTTTATTTTAAAGCAAGTTTTTGTTAAATATTATTTATATCCAACTCTATAACTCGCTTATGGTTGGTCCTACAAGAAAAATGCAAATAACTATTTTGTAAGAAATTTTATCAGCTTTAATCTTGAAAGAAAGATAAAAATTGATAGGAGTAACTGTTTTCGAGATATAAGCAAGAAACCAATAAGAAAACTGTAACTGTTACTGAACAAAAATGTAATTCAGTTTTCAATGTTTGAGATGAAGACGAAAATGCAGCATTTAAAATCGACTCTGAAGACTTCAGTGACTTTTATGTCACCTCCTTTTTCTTCTAATAAAGTATTGGACTCATTAAATTAAGTGTATTTTAAATCACAAGACATTTTCTGTTAAAGCACTTTTTTTTAAATATTAATTATTTTCAAACTTATATCTCGCTTATGGTTAGTCCTACATAAAAAATGCAAGATACTATTTTGTAGGAAATTTTATCAGCTTTAATTTTAGTAAAAAGATAAAAATTGATAGGAGTAACTGTTTTCGAGATATAAGCAAGAAACCAAAAAACTGTTACCTTAATTAAGCGTTTGCATATAAGCAAATTTAGTACTATTAGTATTATTATTATTAATGTTATTGTTATTAATATGACGACTAAAGACGACTCTGAAACATTTAGTGACTTTTATGTCTTCTCCTTTTTCCTCTACTAAAGTGGAAGACACAATTAATTTAGTTTAATTCCGGTTTTTCAAGCATTTTATTTTAAAGCAAATTTTTGTTAAATATTATTTATATCCAACTCTATAACTCGCTTATGGTTGGTCCTACAAGAAAAATGAAAATAACTATTTTGTAGGAAATTTTATCAGCTTTAATTTTGAAAGAAAGATAAAAATTGATAGGAGTAACTGTTTTCGAGATATAAGCAAAAAACCAATAAGAATACTGAAACTGTTACTGAAAAAAATGTAACTCAGTTTTCAATGTTTGAGACGAAGACAAAAATGCAGCATTTAAAATCGACTCTGAAGACTTCAGTGACTTATATGTCACCTCTTTTTTCTTCTAATAAAGTATTGGACTTTATAAATTAAATGTATTTTAAATCACAAAACATTTTCTGTTAAAGCACTTTTTTTTTAAATATTAATTATTTTTAAACTTATATCTCGCTTATGGTTAGTCTTACATAAAAAATGCAAATAACTATTTTGTAGGAAATTTTATCAGCTTTAATTTTAGTAAAAAGATAAAAATTGATAGGAGTAACTGTTTTCGAGATATAAGCAAGAAACCAAAAAACTGTTACCTTAATTAAGCGCTTGCATATAAGCGAATTTAGTACTAAAAACAACTCTGAAGACTTTGGTGACTTTTATGTCTTCTCCTTTTTCCTCTACTAAAGTGGAAGACACAATTAATTTAGTTTAATTCCGGTTTTTCAAGCATTTTATTTTAAAGCAAATTTTTGTTAAATATTATTTATATCCAACTCTATAACTCGCTTATGGTTGGTCCTACAAGAAAAATGAAATTAACTATTTTGTAGGAAATTTTTTCAGCTTTAATTTTGAAAGAAAGATAAAAATTGATAGGAGTAACTGTTTTCGAGATATAAGCAAAAAACCAATAAGAAAACTGAAACTGTTACTGAACAAAAATGTAACTCAGTTTTCAATGTTTGAGACGAAGACGAAAATGCAGCATTTAAAATCGACTCTGAAGACTTCAGTGACTTATATGTCACCTCTTTTTTCTTCTAATAAAGTATTGGACTTTATAAATTAAATGTATTTTAAATCACAAAACATTTTCTGTTAAAGCACTTTTTTTTTAAATATTAATTATTTTCAAACTTATATCTCGCTTATGGTTAGTCTTACATAAAAAATGCAAATAACTATTTTGTAGGAAATTTTATCAGCTTTAATTTTAGTAAAAAGATAAAAATTGATAGGAGTAACTGTTTTCGAGATATAAGCAAGAAACCAAAAAACTGTTACCTTAATTAAGCGCTTGCATATAAGCGAATTTAGTACTAAAAACAACTCTGAAGACTTTGGTGACTTTTATGTCATCTCCTTTTTCCTCTACTAAAGTGTTAGACCCAATTAATTTAGTGTAATATCGGTTTCTCAAACATTTTATTTTAAAACAAATTTTTGTTAAAGAATATTTATATTCAACTCTATAACTCGCTTATGGTTTGTCCTACAAAAAAATGCAAATAACAATTTTGTGGGAAATTTTATCAGCTTTAATTTCGAAAAAACGATAAAAATTGATAGGAGTAACTGTTTTCGAGATATAAGCAAGAAACCAGAAAACTGTTACCTTAATTAAGCGTTTGCATATAAGCAAATTTAGTACTATTAGTATTATTATTATTAATGTTATTGTTATTAATATGACGACTAAAGACGACTCTGAAACATTTAGTGACTTTTATGTCTTCTCCTTTTTCCTCTACTAAAGTGGAAGACACAATTAATTTAGTTTAATTCCGGTTTTTCAAGCATTTGATTTTAAAGCAAATTTTTGTTAAATATTATTTATATCCAACTCTATAACTCGCTTATGGTTGGTCCTACAAGAAAAATAAAAATAACTATTTTGTAGGAAATTTTATCAGCTTTAATTTTGAAAAAAAGATAAAAATTGATAGGAGTGACTGTTTTCGAGATATAAGCAAAAAACCAATAAGAAAACTGAAACTGTTACTGAACAAAAATGTAACTCAGTTTTCAATGTTTGAGACGAAGACGAAAATGCAGCATTTAAAATCGACTCTGAAGACTTCAGTGACTTATATGTCACCTCTTTTTTCTTCTAATAAAGTATTGGACCTTATAAATTAAATGTATTTTAAATCACAAAACATTTTCTGTTAAAGCACTTTTTTTTTAAATATTAATTATTTTCAAACTTATATCTCGCTTATGGTTAGTCTTACATAAAAAATGCAAATAACTATTTTGTAGGAAATTTTATCAGCTTTAATTTTAGTAAAAAAATAAAAATTGATAGGAGTAACTGTTTTCGAGATATAAGCAAGAAACTGTTACCTTAATTAAGCGCTTGCATATAAGCAAATTTAGTACTATTAGTATTATTATTATTAATGTTATTGTTATTAATATGACGACTAAAAACGACTCTCAAGACTTTGGTGACTTTTATGTCACCTCCTTTTTCTTCTAATAAAGTATTGGACCCATAAAATTAAGTGTATTTTAAATCACAAGACATTTTCTGTTAAAGCACTTTTTTTTTAAATATTAATTATTTTCAAACTTATATCTCGCTTATGGTTAGTCCTACATGAAAAATGCAAAAAACTATTTTGTAGGAAATTTTATCAGCTTTAATTTTAGTAAAAAGTTAAAAATTGATAGGAGTAACTGTTTTCGAGATATAAGCAAGAAACCAAAAAACTGTTACCTTAATAAAGCGCTTGCATATAAGCAAATTTAGTACTATTAGTATTATTATTATTAATGTTATTGTTATTAGTATGACGATTAAAGACGACTCTGAAACCTTTAGTGACTTTTATGTCTTCTCCTTTTTCCTCTACTAAAGTGTTAGACACAATTAATTTAGTTTAATTTCAGTATTTCAAACATTTTATTTTAAAGCAAATTTTTGTTAAATATTATTTATATCCATCTTTATAACTCGCTTATACTTGGTCCTACAAGAAAAATGCAAATAACTATTTTGTAGGAAATTTTATCAGCTTTAATTTTGAAAAAAAGATAAAAATTGATAGGAGTAACTGTTTTCGGGATATAAGCAAGAAACTGTAACCTTAATTAAGCGCTTGCATATATGCAAATTTAGTACTATTAGTATTATTATTATTAATGTTATTGTTATTAATATGACGACCAAAACGACTCTCAAGACTTTGGTGACTTTTATGTCACCTCCTTTTTCTTCTAATAAAGTATTGGACCCATTAAATTAAGTGTATTTTAATCACAAGACATTTTTTGTTAAAGAACTTTTTTTTTAAATATTAACTATTTTCAAACTTATATCTCGCTTATGGTTAGTCCTACATGAAAAATGCAAATAACTATTTTGTAGGAAATTTTATCAGCTTTAATTTTAGTAATTTGAGCGTTTTCTCATTTCTATGCAAGAGATCATCTGTGATCTGTGTTTTTAGGCAAGAAATTGTCTAAAATTAATAACTCATTTTAAAACTGGTATAAAAACATTTACTATACAAAAGTTATAATCGGTTTTTAATAATAATAATATTAATAATAATAATAATAATAGTAATAATAATAAAAATATTAGTAATAATAATAATAATAATAAAAATAATAATAATAGTAGTAACAAAATTAAGCTTAGTTTTCTAAGCAAAAATAAAGCTTATTTTGTGTTATATGAGCGTTTTCTCATTTCTATGCAAAAGATCATGTGTGATCTGTGTTTTTAGGCAATCTAAGCCATTTTATAGTTTTTAGGCAAGAAATTGTCTAAAATTAATCACTCATTTTAAAACTGGTATAAAAACAATACTATACAAAAGTTATAATCGGTTTTTAATAATAACAATTATAATAATAATAATAACAATAATAATAATAATAATAATAATAATAATAATAATAACAATAATAATAATAAAAATAATAATAATAGTAATAAAAGTATGCTTAGTTTTCTAAGCAAAAATGGAGCTTATTTTGTGTGTTATATGAGTGTTTTCTCATTTCTATGCAAGAAATCAACTGTGATCTGTGTTTTTAGGCAAGAAATTGTCTAAAAATAATAACTCATTTTAAAACTGGTATAAAAACATTTACTATACAAAAGTTAATAATAATAATAATATAAATAATAATAATAATATTAACAATAATAATAATAATAATAATAATAATAATAGTAACAAAAGTAATAATAATAATAATACTTTTAATAAGAAAAAATGGAGCTTATTTTGTGTGTTACATGAGCGTTTTCTCATTACTATGCAAAAGATCATGTGTGATCTGTGTTTTTAGGCAATCTAAGCCATTTTATAGTTTTTAATATTTAACAAAAATTAGAAGAGGAAAAAGGAGAAGACATAAAAGTCACTAAATGTTTCAGAGTCGTCTTTAGTCGTCATATTCATAACAATAACATTAATAATAATAATACTAATAGTACTAAATTTGCTTATATGCAAACGCTTAATTAAGGTAACAGTTTTTTGGTTTCTTGCTTATATCTCGAAAACAGTTACCCCTATCAATTTTTATCTTGTTTCAAAATTAAAGCTGATAAAATTTCCTACAAAATAGTTATTTGCATTTTTTTGTAGGACCAACCATAAGCGAGTTAGTGAGTTGGATATAAATAATCTTTAACAAAAATTTGCTTTAAAATAAAATGTTTGAAAAACCGATATTAAACTAAATTAATTGGGTCTAACACTTTAGTAGAGAAAAAAGGAGAAGACATAAAAGTCACCAATGTCTTCAGAGTTGTTTTTAGTACTAAATTTGCTTATATGCAAGCGCTTAATTAAGGTAACAGTTTTTTGGTTTCTTGCTTATATCTCGAAAACAATTACTCCTATCAATTTTTATCTTTTTTTCAAAATTAAAGCTGATAAAATTTCCTACAAAATCGTTATTTGCATTTTTCTTGTAGGACTAACCATAAGCGAGATGTAAGTTTGAAAATAATTAATATTTAAAAAAAAAGTGCTTTAACAGAAAATGTCTTGTGATTTAAAATACACTTAATTTAATGGGTCCAATACTTTATTAGAAGAAAAAGGAGGTGACGTAAAAGTCACTAAAGTCTTAGAGTTGTCTTTAGTCGTCATATTAATAACAATAACATTTATAATAACAATACTAGTAGTACTAAATTTGCTTATATGCAAGCGCTTAATTAAGGTAACAGTTTTTTTGTTTTTTGCTTATATCTCGAAAACAGTTACTCTTATTAATTTTTATCTTTTTACTAAAATTAAAGCTGATAAAATTTCCAACAAAATAGTAATTTGCATTTTTCATGTAGGACTAACCATAAGCGAGATGTAAGTTTGAAAATAATTAATATTTAAAAAAAAAGTGCTTTAACAGAAAATGTCTTGTGATTTAAAATACACTTAATTTAATGGGTCCAATACTTTATTAGAAGAAAAAGGAGGTGACGTAAAAGTCACTGAAGTCTTTAGAGTCGATTTTAAATGCTGCATTTTCGTCTTTGTCTCAAACATTGAAAACTGAATTACATTTTTGTTCAGTAACAGTTACAGTTTTCTTATTGGTTTTTTGCTTATATCTCGAAAACAGTTACTCCTATAAATTTTTATCTTTCCTTCAAAATTAAAGCTGATAAAATTTCCTACAAAATATTTTTTAGCATTTTTTTTGTAGAACCAACCATAAGCGAGTTATAGAGTTGGATATAAATAATCTTTAACAAAAATTTGCTTTAAAATAAAATGTTTGAAAAACCGAAATTAAACTAAATTAATTGGGTCTAACACTTTAGTAGAGGAAAAAGGAGGAGACGTAAAAGTCACCAAAGACTTCAGAGTCGTTTTTAATCGTCATATTAATAACAATAACATTAATAATAATAATACTAATAGTACTAAATTTGCTTATATGCAAGCGCTTTATTAAGGTAACAGTTTTTTGGCTTCTTTCTTATATCTCGAAAACAGTTACTCCTATCAATTTTTATCTTTTTTTCAAAATTAAAGCTGATAAAATTTCCTACAAAATAGTTATTTGCATTTTTTTGTAGGACCAACCATAAGCGAGTTATAGAGTTGGATATAAATAATCTTTAACAAAAATTTTCTTTAAAACAAAATGTTTGAAAAACCGATATTAAACCAAATTAATTGGGTCTAACACTTTAGTAGAGAAAAAAGGAGAAGACATAAAAGTCACCAAAGTCTTCAGGGTGGTTTTTAGTACTAAATTTGCTTATATGCAAGCGCTTAATTAAGGTTACAGTTTTTTGGTTTCTTGCTTATATCTCGAAAACAGTTACTCCTATTAATTTTTATCTTTTTACTAAAATTAAAGCTGATAAAATTTCCTACAAAATAGTAATTTGCATTTTTTATGTAGGACTAACCATAAGCGAAATGTAAGTTTGAAAATAATTAATATTTAAAAAAAAAGTGCTTTAACAGAAAATGTCTTGTGATTTAAAATACACTTAATTTAATGGGTCCAATACTTTATTAGAAGAAAAAGGAGGTGACATAAAAGTCACTGAAGTCTTCAGAGTCGATTTTAAATGCTGCATTTTCGTCTTTGTCTCAAACATTGAAAACTGAATTACATTTTTGTTCAGTAACAGTTACAGTTTTCTTATTGGTTTTTTGCTTATATCTCGAAAACAGTTACTCCTATCAATTTTTATCTTTTTTCAAAATTCAAGCTAATAAAATTTCCTACAAAATAGTTATTTGCATTTTTCTTGTAGGACCAACCATAAGCGAGTTATAGAGTTGGATATAAATAATCTTTAACAAAAATTTGCTTTAAAATAAAATGTTTGAAAAACCGAAATTAAACTAAATTAATTGTGTCTAACACTTTAGTAGAGGAAAAAGGAGAAGACATAAAAGTCACCAAAGTCTTGAGAGTCGTTTTTAGTCGTCATATTAGTAACAATAACATTAATAATAATAATACTAATATTACTAAATTTGCTTCTATGCAAGCGCTTAATTAAGGTAACAGTTTCTTGCTTATATTTCGAAAACAGTTACTCCTATCAATTTTTATTTTTTTACTAAAATTAAAGCTGATAAAATTTCCTACAAAATAGTTATTTGCATTTTTCTTCTAGGACCAAGTATAAGCGAGTTATAAAGATGGATATAAATAATATTTAACAAAAATTTGCTTTAAAATAAAATGTTTGAAATACTGAAATTAAACTAAATTAATTGTGTCTAACACTTTAGTAGAGGAAAAAGGAGAAGACATAAAAATCACTAAAGGTTTCAGAGTCGTCTTTAATCGTCATACTAATAACAATAACATTAATAATAATAATACTAATAGTACTAAATTTGCTTATATGCAAGCGCTTTATTAAGGTAACAGTTTTTTGGTTTCTTGCTTATATCTCGAAAACAGTTACTCCTATCAATTTTTAACTTTTTACTAAAATTAAAGCTGATAAAATTTCCTACAAAATAGTTATTTGCATTTTTCTTGTAAGACCAAGTATAAGCGAGTTATAAAGATGGATATAAATAATATTTAACAAAAATTTGCTTTAAAATAAAATGTATGAAATACTGAAATTAAACTAAATTAATTGTGTCTAACACTTTAGTGGAGGAAAAAGGAGGACACATAAAAGTCACTAAAGGTTTCAGAGACGTCTTTAATCGTCATACTAATAACAATAACATTAATAATAATAATACTAATAGTACTAAATTTGCTTGTATGCAAACGCTTAATTAAGGTGACAGTTTTTTGGTTTCTTGCTTATATCTCGAAAACAGTTACTCCTATCAATTTTTATCTTTTTACAAAAATTAAAGCTGATAAAATTTCCTACAAAATAGTTATTTGCATTTTTCTTGTAGGACCAAGTATAAGCGAGTTATAAAGATGGATATAAATAATATTTAACAAAAATTTGCTTTAAAATAAAATGTTTGAAATACTGAAATTAAACTAAATTAATTGTGTCTAACACTTTAGTAGAGGAAAAAGGAAAAAACATAAAAGTCACTAAAGGTTTCAGAGTCGCCTTTAATCGTCATACAAATAACAATAACATTAATAATAATAATACTAATAGTACTAAATTTGCTTGTATGCAAACGCTTAATTAAGGTGACAGTTTTTTGGTTTCTTGCTTATATCTCGAAAACAGTTACTCCTATCAATTTTTATCTTTTTACAAAAATTAAAGCTGATAAAATTTCTTACAAAATAGTTATTTGCATTTTTCTTGTAGGACCAAGTATAAGCGAGTTATAAAGATGGATATAAATAATATTTAACAAAAATTTGCTTTAAAATAAAATGTTTGAAATACTGAAACTAAACTAAATTAATTGTGTCTAACACTTTAGTAGAGGAAAAAGGAGAAGACATAAAAGTCACTAAAGATTTCAGAGTCGTCTTTAATCGTCAAACTAATAACAATAACCTTAATAATAATAGTACTAATCGTACTAAATTTGCTTGTATGCAAACGCTTAATTAAGGTGACAGTTTTTTGGTTTCTTGCTTATATCTCGAAAACAGTTACTCCTATCAATTTTTATCTATTTACTAAAATTAAAGCTGATAAAATTTCCTACAAAATAGTTTTTTGCATTTTTCATGTAGGACTAACCATAAGCGAGATATAAGTTTGAAAATAATCAATATTTAAAAAAAAAGTGCTTTAACAAAAAATGTCTTGTGATTTAAAACACACTTAATTTATTGGGTCCAATACTTTATTAGAAGAAAAAGGAGGTGACATAAAAGTCGCTGAAGTCTTCAGAGTCGTTTTCATATGCTGCATTTTTGCCTTCGTCTCAAACATTGAAAACTGAATTACATTTTTGTTCAGTAACTGTAACAGTTTTCACTTTGGTTTTTTGCTTATATCTCGAAAACAATTACTTCTATCAATTTTTATCTTTCTTTCAAAATTAAAGCTGATAAAATTTTCTACAAAATAGTTATTTGCATTTCTTTTGTAAGACCAACCATAAGCGAGTTATAGAGTTGGATATAAATAATCTTTAACAAAAATTAGCTTTAAAAAAAAATGTTTGAAAAACCGAAATTAAACTAAATTAATTGAGTCTAACACTTTAGTATAGGAAAAAGGAGAAGACATAAAAGTCACCAAAGTCTTCAGAGTCGTTTTTAGTCGTCATATTAATAACAATAACATTAATAATAATAATACTAATAGTACTAAATTTGCTTATATGCAAGCGCTTAATTAAGGTAACAGTTTTTTCGTTTCTTGCTTATGTCTCGAAAACAGTTCCTCCTATCAATTTTTATTTTTTTACCAAAATTAAAGCTAATAAAATTTCCCACAAAATAGTTATTTGCATTTTTCATGTAGGACTAGCCATAAGCGAGATATAAGTTTGAAAATAATTAATATTTAAAAAAAAGTGCTTTAACAGAAAATGTCTTGTGATTTAAAATACACTTAATTTATTGGGTCCAATACTTTATTAGAAGAAAAAGGAGGTGACATAAAAGTCACTGAAGTCTTCAGAGTCGTTTTTAAATGCTGCATTTTTGTCATCGTTTCAAACATTGAAAACTGAATTACATTTTTGTTCAGTAACAGTTACAGTTTTCTTATTGGTTTTTTGCTTATATCTCGAAAACAGTTACTCCTATCAATTTTTATCTTTCTTTTAAAATTCAAGCTGATAAAATTTCCTACAAAATAGTTATTTGCATTTTTCATGTAGGACTAGCCATAAGCGAGATATAAGTTTGAAAATAATTAATATTTAAAACAAAAGTTCTTTAACAGAAAATGCATTGTGATTTAAAATACACTTAATTTATTGGGTCTAATACTTTATTAGAAGAAAAAGAAGGTGACATAAAAGTCACTGAAGTCTTCAGAGTCGTTTTTAAATGCTGCATTTTTGTCATCGTCTCAAACATTGAAAACTGAATTACATTTTTGTTCAGTAACAGTTACAGTTTTCTTCTTGGTTTTTTGCTTATATCTCGAAAACAGTTGCACCTATCAAATTTTATCTTTCTTTCAAAATTAAAGCTGATAAAATTTCCTACAAAATAGTTATTTGCATTTTTTTGTAGGACCAACCATAAGCGAGTTATAGAGTTGGATATAAATAATCTTTAACAAAAATTTTCTTAAAATAAAATGTTTGAAAAACCGATATTAAACTAAATTAATTGGGTCTAACACTTTAGTAGAGAAAAAAGGAGAAGACATAAAAGTCACCAAAGTCTTCAGAGTTGTTTTTAGTACTAAATTTGCTTATATGCAAGCGCTTAATTAAGGTAATAGTTTTTTGGTTTCTTGCTTATATCTCGAAAACAGTTACTCCCATCAATTTTTATCTTTTTACTAAAATTAAAGCTGAAAAAATTTTTTACAAAATAGTTATTTGCATTTTTCATGTAGGACTAGCCATAAGCGAGATATAAGTTTGAAAATAATTAATATTTAAAAAAAAAAGTGCTTCAACAGAAAATGTCTTGTGATTTAAAATACACTTAATTTATTGGGTCCAATACTTTATTAGAAGAAAAAGGAAATGACATAAAAGTCACTAAAGTCTTCAGAGTCGTTTTTAAATGCTGCATTTTCGTTTTCGTCTCAAACATTGAAAACTGAAATACATTTTTGTTCAGTAACAGTTACAGTTTTCTTATTGGTTTTTTGCTTATATCTCGAAAACAGTTACTCCTATCAATTTTTATCTTTCTTTCAAAATTCAAGCTGATAAAATTTCCTACAAAATAGTTATTTGCATTTTTCATGTAGGACTAACCATAAGCGAGATATAACTTTAAAAATTATTAATATTAAAAAAAAGTGCTTTAACAGAAAATGTCTTGTGATTTAAAATACACTTAATTTATTGGGTCCAACACTTTATTAGAAGAAAAAGGAGGTGACATAAAAGTCGCTGAAGTCTTCAGAGTCGTTTTTAAATGCTGCATTTTCGTCTTCGTCTCAAACATTGAAAACTGAATTACACTTTTGTTCAGTAACAGTTACAGTTTTCGTATTGGTTTTTTGCTTAAATCTCGAAAACAGTTACTCCTATCAATTTTTATCTCTTTTTTCATAATTAAAGCTGATAAAATTTCCTACAAAATAGTTATTTGCATTTTTCTTGTAGGACCAACCATAAGCGAGTTATAGAGTTGGATGTAAATAATATTTAACAAAAATTTGCTTTAAAATAAAATGTTTGAAAAACTAAAATTAAACTAAATTAATTGTGTCTAACACTTTAGTAGAGGAAAAAGGAGAAGACATAAAAGTCACTAAAAGTTTCAGAGTCGTCTTTAGTTGTCATATTAATAACAATAACATTAATAATAATAATACTAATAGTACTAAATTTGCTTACATGCAAACGCTTAATTAAGGTAACAGTTTCTTGGTTTCTTGCTTATATCTCGAAAACAGTTACTTATATCAATTTTTATCTTTTTACTAAAATTAAAGCTGATAAAATTTCCTACAAAATAGTTATTTGCATTTTTCATGTAAGACTAACCATAAGCGAGATATAAGTTTAAAAATTATTAATATTTAAAAAAAAAGTGCTTTAACAGAAAATGTCTTGTGATTAAAATACACTTAATTTATTGGGTCCAATACTTTATTAGAAGAAAAAGGAGGTGACATAAAAGTCGCTGAAGTCTTCAGAGTCGTTTTTAAATGCTGCATTTTCGTCTTTGTCTCAAACATTGAAAACTGAATTACATTTTTGTTCAGGAACAGTTACAGTTTTCTTATTGGTTTTTTGCTTATATCTCGAAAACACTTACTCCTATCAAATTTTATCTTTCTTCCAAAATTAAAGCTGATAAAATTTCCAACAAAATAGTTATTTACATTTTTCTTGCAGGACCAAGCATAAACGAGTTATAGAGTTGGATATAAATAATATTTATCAAAAATTTGCTTTAAAATAAAATGCTTGAAAAACCGGAATTAAACTAAATTAATTGTGTCTAACACCTTAGTAGAGGAAAAAGGAGAAGACATAAAAGTCAACAAATGTTTCAGAGTCGTCTTTAGTCGTCAAATTAATAACAATAACATTAATAATAATAATACTAATAGTACTAAATTTGCTTATATGCAAACGCTTAATTAAGGTAACAGTTTTTTGGTTTCTTACTTATATCTCGAAAACAGTTACTCCTAACATGTTTTACCTTTTTACTAAAATTAAAGCTGATAAAATTTCCTGCAAAATAGTTATTTGCATTTTTCATGTAGGACTAACCATAAGCGAGATATAAGTTTGAAAATAATTAATATTTAAAAAAAATGTGCTTTAGCAGAAAATGCCTTGTGATTTAAAATACACTTAATTTATTGGGTCCAATACTTTATTAGAAGAAAAAGGAAGTGACATAAAAGTCACTGAAGTCTTCAAAGTCGTTTTTAAATGCTGCATTTTCGTCTTCGTCTCAAACATTGAAAACTGAATTACTTTGTTTTAAATATTAAATATTTTCAAACTTATATCTCGCTTATGGTTAGCTATACATGAAAAATGCAAATAACTATTTTGTAGGAAATTTTATCAGCTTTAATTTTAGTAAAAAGATAAAAATTGATAGGAGTAACTGTTTTCGAGATATAAGCAAGAAACCAAAAAACTGTTACCTTAATTAAGCGCTTGCATATAAGCAAATTTAGTACTATTAGTATTATTATTATTGATGTTATTGTTATTAATATGACGACTAGAAACGACTCTGAAGACTTTGGTGACTTTTATGTCTTCTCCTTTTTCCTATACTAAAGTGTTAGACTCAATTAATTTAGCTTAATTTCGGTTTTTCAAACATTTTATTTTAAAGCAAATTTTTGTTAAAGATTATTTATATCCAACTCTATAACTCGCTTATGGTTGGTCCTACAAGAAAAATGCAAATAACTATTTTGTAGGAAATTTTATCAGCTTTAATTTTGAAAGATAGATAAAAATTGATTTAATTAATTGTTTTCGAGATATAAGCAAAAAACCAAAGTGAAAACTGTTACAGTTACTGAACAAAAATGTAATTCAGTTTTCAATGTTTGAGGCGAAGACGAAAATGCAGCAATTAAAATCGACTCTGAAGACTTCAGCGACTTTTATGTCACCTCCTTTTTCTTCTAATAAAGTATTGGACCCAATAAATTAAGTGTATTTTAAATCACAAGACATTTTCTGTTAAAGCACTTTTTTTTTAAATATTAATAATTTTTAAACTTATATCTCGCTTATGGTTAGTCTTACATGAAAAACGCAAATAACTATTTTGTAGGAAATTTTATCAGCTTTAATTTTAGTAAAAAGATAAAAATTGATATAAGTAACTGTTTTCGAGATATAAGCAAGAAACCAAAAAACTGTTACCTTAATTAAGCGTTTGCATGTAAGCAAATTTAGTACTATTAGTATTATTATTATTAATGTTATTGTTATTAATATGACGATTAAAGACGACTCTGAAACCTTTAGTGACTTTTATGTCTTCTCCTTTTTCCTCTACTAAAGTGTTAGACACAATTAATTTAGTTTAATTTTAGTTTTTCAAACATTTTATTTTAAAGCAAGTTTTTGTTAAATATTATTTATATCTAACTCTATAACTCGCTTATGGTTGGTTCTACAAAAAAAATGCAAATAACTATTTTGTAGGAAATTTTATTAGCTTTAATTTTGAAAGAAAGATAAAATATGATAGGAGTAACGGTTTTCGAGATATAATCAAAAAACCAATAAGAAAACTGTAACTGTTACAGAACAAAAATGTAATTCAGTTTTCAATGTTTGAGACGAAGACGAAAATGCAGCATTTAAAATCGACTCTGAAGACTTCAGTGACTTATATGTCACCTCCTTTTTCTTCTAATAAAGTATTGAACCTAATAAATTAAGTGTATTTTAAATCACAAAACATTTTCTTTTAAAGCACTTTTTTTTTAAATATTAATTATTTTCAAACTTATATCTCGCTTATGGTTAGTCCTACATGAAAAATGCAAATAACTATTTTGTAGGAAATTTTATCAGCTTTAATTTTAGTAAAAAAATAAAAATTGATAGAAGTAACTGTTTTCGAGATATAAGCAAGAAACTGTTACCTTAATTAAGCGCTTGCATATAAGCAAATTTAGTACTATTAGTATTATTATTATTAATGTTATTGTTATTAATATGACGACTAAAAACGACTCTGGAACCTTTAGTGACCTTTATGTCTTCTCCTTTTTCCTCTACTAAAGTGTTAGACACAATTAATTTAGTTTAATTTTAGTTTTTCAAACATTTTATTTTAAAGCAAGTTTTTGTTAAATATTATTTATATCTAACTCTATAACTCGCTTATGGTTGGTCCTACAAGAAAAATGCAAATAACTATTTTGTAGGAAATTTTATCAGCTTTAATCTTAAAAGAAAGATAAAAATTGATAGGAGTAACTGTTTTCGAGATATAAGCAAAAAACCAATAAGAAAACTGTAACTGTTACTGAACAAAAATGCAATTCAGTTTTCAATGTTTGAGATGAAGACGAAAATGCAGCATTTAAAATCGACTCTGAAGACTTCAGTGACTTTTATGTCACCTCCTTTTTCTTCTAATAAAGTATTGGACTCATTAAATTAAGTGTATTTTAAATCACAAGACATTTTCTGTTAAAGCACTTTTTTTTTAAATAATAATTATTTTCAAACTTATATCTCGCTTATGGTTAGTCCTACATAAAAAATGCAAATTACTATTTTGTAGGAAATTTTATCAGCTTTAATTTTAGTAAAAAGATAAAAATTGATAGGAGTAACGGTTTTCGAGATATAAGCAAGAAACCAAAAAACTGTTACCTTAATTAAGCGTTTGCTTATAAGCAAATTTTGTACTAAAAACAACTCTGAAGACTTTGGTGACTTTTATGTCTTCTCCTTTTTCCTCTACTAATGTGTTAGACCAAATTAATTTAGTTTAATATCGGTTTTTCAAACATTTTATTTTAAAGCAAATTTTTGTTAAAGATTATTTATATCCAACTCTATAACTCGCTTATGGTTGGTCCTACAAAAAAATGCAAATAACTATTTTGTAGAAAATTTTATCAGCTTTGATTTTGGAAAAAAGATAAAAATTGATAGGAGTAACTGTTTTCGAGATATAAGCAAGAAACCAAAAAACTGTTACCTTAATTAAGCGTTTGCATATAAGCAAATTTAGTACTATTATTATTATTATTATTAATGTTATTGTTATTAATATGACGACTAAAGACGACTCTGAAACATTTAGTGACTTTTATGTCTTCTCCTTTTTCCTCTACTAAAGTGTTAGACACAACTAATTTAGTTTAATTTTAGTTTTTCAAACATTTTATTTTAAAGCAAGTTTTTGTTAAATATTATTTATATCCAACTCTATAACTCGCTTATGGTTGGTCCTACAAGAAAAATGCAAATAACTATTTTGTAGGAAATTTTATCAGCTTTAATCTTGAAAGAAAGATAAAAATTGATAGGAGTAACTGTTTTCGAGATATAAGCAAAAAACCAATAAGAAAACTGTAACTGTTACTGAACAAAAATGTAATTCAGTTTTCAATGTTTGAAATGAAGACGAAAATGCACCATTTAAAATCGACTCTGAAGACTTCAGTGACTTTTATGTCACCTCCTTTTTCTTCTAATAAAGTATTGGACTCATTAAATTAAGTGTATTTTAAATCACAAGACATTTTCTGTTAAAGCACTTTTTTTTTAAATATTAATTATTTTCAAACTTATATCTCGCTTATGGGTGGAGGAAAAAGGAGAAGACATAAAAGTCACCAAAGTCTTGAGAGTCGTTTTTAGTCGTCATATTAATAACAATAACATTAATAATAATAATACTAATAGTACTAAATTTGCTTATATGCAAGCGCTTAATTAAGGTAACAGTTTCTTGCTTATATCTCGAAAACAGTTACTCCTATCAATTTTTATCTATTTACTAAAATTAAAGCTGATAAAATTTTCTACGAAATAGTTATTTGCATTTTTAGTAGGACTAACCATAAGCGAGATATAAGTTTGAAAATAATTAATATTTAAAAAAAAGTGCTTTAACAGAAAATGTCTTGTGATTTAAAATACACTTAATTTATTGGGTCCAATACTTTATTAAAAAAAAGGAGGTGACATAAAAGTCACTGAAGTCTTTAGAGTCGTTTTTAAATGCTGCATTTTCGTCTGTGTCTCAAACATTGAAAACTGAATTACATTTTTGTTCAGTAACAGTTACAGTTTTCTTATTGGTTTTTTGCTTATATCTCGAAAACAGTTACTCCTATCAAATATTATCTTTCTTCCAAAATTAAAGCTGATAAAATTTCCATCAAATTAGTTATTTACATTTTTCTTGTAGGACCAAGCATAAACGAGTTATAGAGTTGGACATAAATAATATTTAACAAAAATTTGCTTTAAAATAAAATGCTTGAAAAACCGGAATTAAACTAAATTAATTGTGTCTAACACTTTAGTAGAGGAAAAAGGAGAAGACATAAAAGTCACTAAATGTTTCAGAGTCGTCTTTAGTCGTCATATTCATAACAATAACATTAATAATAATACTAATAGTACTAAATTTGCTTATATGCAAACGCTTAATTAAGGTAACAGTTTTTTGGTTTCTTGCTTATATCTCGAAAACAGTTACTCCTATCAATTTTTATCTTTTTTTCAAAATTAAAGCTGGTAAAATTTGCTACAATAGAGTTATTTGCATTTCTTTTGTAAAACCAACCATAAGCGAGTTATTGAGTTGGATATAAATAATCTTTAACAAAAATATGCTTTAAAATAAAATGTTTGAAAAACCGAAATTAAACTAAATTAATTGTGTCTAACACTTTAGTAGAGGAAAAAGGAAGAGATATAAAAGTCACTAAAGTCTTCAGAATCGTCTTTAGTCGTCATACTAATAACAATAACATTGATAATAATAATACTAGTAGTACTAAATTTGCTTATATGCAAACGCTTAATTAAGGTAACAGTTTTTTGGTTTCTTGCTTATATCTCGAAAACAGTTAATCCTATCAATTTTTATTTTTTTACTAAAATTAAGTCTGATAAAATTTCCTACAAAATAGTTATTTACATTTTTCATGTAGGACTAACCATAAGCGGGATATAAGTTTGAAAATAATTACAATTTAAAAAAAAGTGCTTCAACAGAAAATGTCGTGTGATTTAAAATACACTTAATTTATTGGGTCCAATAATCTATTTGAAGAAAAAAGAGGTGACAGATAAGTCACTGAAGCCTTTAGAGTCGTTTGTAAATGCTGCAATTTCGTCTTTGTCTCAAACATTGAAAACTGAATTACATTTAAGACTTTAGTGACTTTTATGTCTCCTCTTTTTTCCTCTACTAAAGTGTTTTTCAAACATTTTATATTAAAGCAAATTTTTGTTAAATATTAAAAACTATAAAATGGCTTGTATTGCCTAAAAACACAGATCACACATGATCTTTTGCATAGAAATGAGAAAACGCTCATGTAACACACAAAATAAGCTCCATTTTTCTTTATTAAAAGTATTATTATTATTATTACTTTTGTTACTATTATTATTATTATTATTATTAAAATTATTATTATTATTATTATTATTATTATTATTATTATTATTATTATTATTATTATTATTATTATTATTATTGTTAATATTATTATTATTATTGTTATTAACTTTTGTATAGTAAATGTTTTTATACCAGTTTTAAAATGAGTTATTAATTTTAGACTATTTCTTGCCTAAAAACACAGATCACAGATGATTTCTTGCATAGAAATGAGAAAACACTCATATAACACACAAAAAAAAACTTCATTTTTGCTTAGAAAACTAAGCTTACTTTTATTACTACTATTATTATTATTTTTATTATTATTATTATTATTACTATTATTTTTATTATTATTATTACTATTATTATTATTTTTATTATTATTATTGTTATTATTATTATTATTATTATTATTATTGTTATTATTATTATTATTTTTATTATTATTATTATTATTATTATTATTATTATTATTATTATTATTATTATTATTATTATTATTATAATTGTTATTATTAAAAACCGATTATAACTTTTGTCTAGTATTGTTTTTATACCAGTTTTAAAATGAGTGAATAATTTTAGCCAATTTCTTGCCTAAAAACTATAAAATGGCAGATTGCCTAAAAACACAGATCACACATGATCTTTTGCATAGAAATGAGAAAACGCTCATATAACGCAAAATAAGCTTTATTTTTGGTTAGAAAACTAAGCTTACTTTTATTACTACTATTATTATTATTTTTATTATTATTATTATTATTATTATTACTATTATTTTTATTACTATTATTACTATTATTATTATTATTATTATTAATATTATTATTATTAAAAACCGATTATAACTTTTGTATAGTAAATGTTTTTATACCAGTTTTAAAATGAGTTATTAATTTTAGACAATTTCTTGCCTAAAAACACATCACAGATGATTTCTTGCATAGAAATGAGAAAACGCTCATATAGCACACAAAATAAGCTTCATTTTTGCTTAGAAAACTAAGCTTACTATTATTACTATTATTATTTTTATTATTATTATTATTATTATTATTACTATTATTATTATTATTATTATTATTATTATTATTATTATTATTACTATTATTATTATTATTATTATTATTATTATTATTATTGTTATTATTATTATTATTATTAAAAACTTATATTAAACAGACAGAAAACGTCGTATTCTGACACAAAAAAACGAATTACGTTATAGACTTGACGAGAACGGCGTATCTCGGACTCTTATAGGACTCTTATAGGGTCAAAAAGTATCAGTTTGGATTAAAACAAATTATTTTTGTTGACTCTCAGTCTGAATTGTTCATCAGTTCAAACAAAAACGGCTTATTTTAGACGATCTTTTGCTTTAAACAAGAAAACTTACATCGAACAGACTAAAAACGTATTAATCTGGCATAAAAGAGCAATTTATGTATCACTTTGGATAAAGGCAGCTAATCCTATTCGTTTCATTGCTTAAAATAGACAAAATTGTTAATAAATCTAACAAAAACGCTGTATTCTACCACCAAATACTAATTACATTATAGTTTCGACGAGAATAGCTTATTTGGAATGATTCTATGCTTCCAAACGAGTAAATTTTTATTAAACATAAAGACATTTTATATTGCAGTTTGTATTAAAACAAAATATTTTCGTTGATCCTTTGTTAGAAGCAGCAAACCTAACATTTAAGAATCTGAAAACTTTGTATTCGGACACAAACCACCGAATTTTGTATCAGTTTAGACAAAAACGGTTGATTTTCGACAATATTTTGCTTTGAACAAGAAAACTTATATCAAACTGACTAAAAACGTCTTATTTTAGCACAAAACAAAAGATTTGCTTTATAGTCTTAACGAGAGCTGTTAATTTTAAACGGTTCTATGCTTTGAAACGAGTAAACTTTTACTGAACAGAGGAAAAAGATCTTATTTCACCTTTTAAAAACGATTCATGCCACAGTTTGGATAAAAACCAATTATTTTCGTTAATTTATTGTTACAAACAAGAAACCTTACATCAAAGTAACTGAAAACCCCTTTATTCAGGCACAGAAATTCGAATTACGTTTCTGTCTGGACAAAAACTGCTTACTTTAGACGATCCTTTGTTTTGAATACAAAAACTTACATTAAAAAGATTAAAAACGTCTTATTCTGGCTGAAAACTGCAAATTATATATTACTCTAGATAAAAGCAATTTATCCTGATTACTCCTTTACTTAGAATAGAGTAAACTTGTATAAAACTTAATGAAAACTTTAAATTTCGTCTCAAAGATATAAATTACGTTATAGTTTTGACCAGCACTGTATATTTCAAACGATTTTATGATTCGAAACTAATGAACTTTTATGGGGCAGATGCAAAACCACATATTACCATATAAAGCGTTTTAAAGCAAATTATTACCTTTTGCATCAAGAAATTTCACGTCAAAGAAACTGAAAACTTCGTATCCATGCACAAATATCGAATTACGTATCAGTTTAGGCAAATACAGCTTATTTTAAACGATTCCTTGCTATAAACAAAAAAAAATTTATCAAACATATTGAAAACGTCTTATTCTCGAAAATAAGAGCAAATTATGTATCAGCTTTAACAAAAGCTGATTACTCTGTTTGATTCTATGCTTAGAGTAGAGTAAACTACTATAAAACGTAATGAAAACTCTATATTCAAGCTCAAAAGAACAAATTACGTTATAGTTTTGACAAAAAAAAATTATTTCGGACGATTACATACTTCGAAGTTAGCAAACTCTAATTGAACAAGTGCAAAAGCTAATACTTTGCTTTAAAATAACGATTTATGTGGTAATATGGTATTTTGCATCTGTCCTATAAAAGTTTACTCGTTTCGCTCTATTGAATCATTCGAAATAAATTATTTTGACACAACAACGAAAATAATTTGTTTTTGTTTAAACTGTAACATGTCGTTTTTATAAAACGAACTAAGACGTTTGGCATCTGTTTAGTGAAAGTTTTCTCGTTTGGGGGCATAAAATCGTTTGAAATTAACAGTTCTGGTCAAAACTATAACGTAAATTATTTCTTTGAGACGAAATTTAAAGTTTTCATTAAGTTTTATACAAGTTTGCTCTATTCTAAGCAAAGGAGTAATCAGGATAAACTGCTTTTATCCAAAGTAATACATAATTTGCAGGTTTGAGCCAGAATAAGACGTTTTTAATCTTTTTAATGTAAGTTTTTGTATTCAAAACAAAGGATCGTCTAAAGTAAGCAGTTTTTGTCCAGACTGAAACGTAATTCGTATTTCTGTGCCTGAATAAGGGGTTTTCAGTTACTTTGATGTAAGGTTTCTTGTATGTAACAATGAATTAACGAAAATAATTGGTTTTTATCCTAACTGAGGCATGAATCGTTTTTAAAAGGCGAAATAAGATGTTTTTCCTCTGTTCAGTGAAAGTTTACTCGTTTCAAAGCATAGAACCGTTTGAAATTAACAGCTCTCGTTAAGACTATAACGCAAATCTTTTGTTTGGTGCTAAAATAAGACGATTTTAGTCAGTTTGATATAAGTTTTTTTGTTCAAAGCAAAATATTGTCGAAAATCAACCGATTTTGTCTAAACTGATACAAAATTCGGTGGTTTGTGTCCGAATACAAAGTTTTCAAATTCTTTAATGTTAGGTTTGCTGCTTCGAACAAAGAATCAACGAAAATATTTTGTTTTAATACAAACAGCAATATAAAATGTCTTTATAGGACAAAACATGATGTTTGGCATCTGTTTAATAAAAATTTACTCGTTTGGAAGCATAGAATCATTCCAAATAAGCTATTCTCGTCGAAACTATAATGTAATTAGTATTTTGTGCTAGAATTCAGCGTTTTTGTTAGATTTATTAACAATTTTGTCTATTTTAAGCAATGAAACGAATAGGATTAGCTGCCTTTATCCAAAGTGATACATAAATTGCTCATTTATGCCAGATTAATACGTTTTTAGTCTGTTCGATATAAGTTTTCTTGTTCAAAGCAAAAGATCGTCTAAAATAAGCCGTTTTTGTTTGAACTGATAAACAATTCAGACTGAGAGTCAACAAACATAATTTGTTTTAATTTAAACTGATACTTTTTGACCCTATAAGAGTCCTATAAGAGTCCGAGATACGCCGTTCTCGTCAAGTCTATAACGTAATTCGTTTTTTTGTGTCAGAATACGACGTTTTCTGTCTGTTTAATATAATTTTTTAATAATAATAATAATAATAACAATAATAATAATAATAATAATAATAATAATAATAATAATAATAATAGTAATAGTAACAAAAGTAATAATAATGTTAATACTTTTAATAAGGAAAAATGAAGCTTATTTTGTGTGTTACATGAGCGTTTTCTCATTTCTATGCAAAAGATCATGTGTGATCTGTGTTTTTAGGCAATCTAAGCCATTTTATAGTTTTTAGGCAGGAAATTGTCTAAAATAAATCACTCATTTTAAAACTGGTATAAAAACATTTACTATACAAAAGTTATAATCGGTTTTTAATAATAATAATAATAATAATATTAACAATAATAATAATAATAATAGTAATAATAATAATAATAATAATAATAATAATAATAATAATAATAATAATAATAATAATAATAATAATAATAATAATAATAATAATAATAATAATAATAATAATAATAATAGTAGTAAATAATAATAATAATAATACCTATAATAATGAATTTCTTTCTAAATTAAAGCTTAGTTTTTCTAAGCAAAAATGAAGCTTATTTTGTGTTATATGAGCGTTTTCTCATTTCTATGCAAGAAATCATCTGTGATCTGTGTTTTTAGGCAAGAAATTGTCTAAAATTAATAACTCATTTTAAAACTGGTATAAAAACATTTACTATACAAAAGTTATAATCGGTTTTTAATAATAACAATATTAATAATAATAATAATAATAATAGTAATAATAATAAAAATAATACTAATAATAATAATAATAAAAATAATAATAATAGTAGTAATAAAAGTAAGCTTAGTTTTCTAAGCAAAAATGAAGCTTATTTTGTGTCATATGAGCGTTTTCTCATATCTATGCAAGAGATCATCTGTGATCTGTGTTTTTAGGCAAGAAATTGTCTAAAATTAATAACTCATCTTAAAACTGGTATAAAAACATTTACTATACAAAAGTTATAATCGGTTTTTAATAATAATAATATTAATAATAATAATAATAATAATAATAGTAATAATAATAAAAATAATAGTAATAATAATAATAATAAAAATAATAAAAGTAGTAATAAAAGTAAGCTTAGTTTTCTAAGCAAAAATGAAGCTTATTTTGTGTTATATGAGCGTTTTCTCATTTCTATGCAAGAAATCATCTGTGATCTGTGTTTTTAGGCAAGAAATTGTCTAAAATTAATAACTCATTTTAAAACTGGTATATAAACATTTACTATACAAAAGTTATAATCGGTTTTTAATAATAATAATATTAATAATAATAATAATAATAATAATAATAATAATAATAATAATAATAATAGTAATAATAATAATAAAAATAATAGTAATAATAATAATAATAATAATAATATTAATAGTAGTAGTAAGATACACCTTGACAACAAACCCATGATCCGACTAATGCAGAAGTCTGTCATCCTTGAAACCTGTAGAATAGTCCGGAAGTTCCTGAACATTCAAGAATAAATCATACATGCATACCTGAATATGACTTTGCACGTGAAACAAATCCCTTCTGGAGTGATTGGTTTTATACCCCACGACATGAAGATAACCACTTGAGCAACCCGACTACGCTCAGTGAGAAGCCCCAAACGTAATAAAAGTAAGCTTAGTTTTCTAAGCAAAAATGAAGCTTATTTTGTGTTAGATGAGCGTTTTCTCATTTCTATGCAAAAGATCATGTGTGATCTGTGTTTTTAGGCAATCTAAGCCATTTTATAGTTTTTAATATTTAACAAAAATTTGCTTTAAAATAAAATGTTTGAAAAACTGAAATTAAACTAAATTAATTGTGTCTAACACTTTAGTAAAAGAAAAAGGAGGAGACATAAAAGTCACTAAAGTCTTAGAGTTGTCTTTAGTCGTCATATTAATAACAATAACATTTATAATAACAATACTAGTAGTACTAAATTTGCTTATATGCAAGCGCTTAATTAAGGTAACAGTTTTTTTGTTTTTTGCTTATATCTCGAAAACAGCTACTTCTATCAATTTTTAACTTTTCACCAAAATTAAAGGTGATAAAATTTCCTACAAAATAGTTATTTGCATTTTTCATGAAGAACATACCATAAGCGAGATATAAGTTTGAAAGTAATTAATAATTAAAAAAAAATGTGTTTTAACAGAAAATGTCTTGTGATTTAAAATACACTTAATTTATTGGGTTCAATACTTAATTTGAAGAAAAAGGAGGTGACAGAAAATGCTGCATTTTCGTCTTCGTCTCAAACATTGAAAACGGAATTACATTTTTGTTCAGTAACAGTTACAGTTTTCTTATTGATTTTTTGCTTATATCTCGAAAACAGTTACTCCTATCAAATTTTATCATTCTTCCAAAATTAAAGCTGATAAAATTTCCAACAAAATAGTTATTTGCATTTTTCTTGTAGGACCAAGCATAAACGAGTTATAGAGTTGGATATAAATAATATTTAACAAAAATTTGCTTTAAAATAAAATGCTTGAAAAACCGGAATTAAACTAAATTAATTGTGTCTAACACTTTAGTAGAGGAAAAAGGAGAAGACATAAAAGTCACTAAATGTTTCAGAGTCGTCTTTAGTCGCCAGATTAATAACAATAACATTAATAATAATAATACTAATAGTACTAAATTTGCTTATATGCAAACGCTTAATTATGGTAACAGTTTTTTGGTTTCTTGCTTATATCTCGAAAGCAGTTACTCCTATCAATTTTTATCTCTTTTTCAAAATTAAAGCTGATAAAATTTCCTACAAAATAGTTATTTGCATTTTTTTGTAGGACCAACCATAAGCGAGTTATAGAGTTGGATATAAATAATCTTTAACAAAAATTTTCTTTAAAATAAAATGTTTGAAAAACCGATATTAAACCAAATTAATTGGGTCTAACACTTTAGTAGAGGAAAAAAGAGAAGACAAAAGTCACCAAAGTCTTCAGAGTGGTTTTTAGTACGAAATTTGCTTATATGCAAGCGCTTAATTAAGGTTACAGTTTTTTGGTTTCTTGCTTATATCTCGAAAACAGTTACTCCTATCAATTTTTATCTTTTTACTAAAATTAAAGCTGATAAAATTTCCAACAAAATAGTAATTTGCATTTTTCATTTAGGACTAACCATAAGCGAGATGTAAGTTTGAAAATAATTAATATTTAAAAAAAAAGTGCTTTAACAGAAAATGTCTTGTGATTTAAAATACACTTAATTTAATGGGTCCAATACTTTATTAGAAGAAAAAAGAGGTGACGTAAAAGTCACTGAAGTCTTCAGAGTCGATTTTAAATGCTGCATTTTTGTCTTTGTCTCAAGCATTGAAAACTGAATTACATTTTTGTTCAGTAACAGTTACAGTTTTCTTATTGGATTTTTGCTTATATCTCGAAAACAGTTACTCCTATAAATTTTTATCTTTCCTTCAAAATTAAAGCTGATAAAATTTACTACAAAATAGTTTTTAGCATTTTTTTTGTAGGACCAACCATAAGCGAGTTATAGAGTTGGATATAAATAATCTTTAACAAAAATTTGCTTTAAAATAAAATGTTTGAAAAACCGAAATTAAACTAAATTAATTGGGTCTAACACTTTAGTAGAGGAAAAAGGAGGAGACGTAAAAGTCACCAAAGTCTTCAGAGTCGTTTTTAATCGTCATATTAATAGCAATAACATTAATAATAATAATACTAATAGTACTAAATTTGCTTATATGCAAGCGCTTTATTAAGGTAACAGTTTTTTGGCTTCTTTCTTATATCTCGAAAACAGCTACTCCTATCAATTTTTATCTTTTGTTCAAAATTAAAGCTGATAAAATTTCCTACAAAATAATTATTTGCATTTTTTTGTAGGACCAACCATAAGCGAGTTATAGAGTTGTATATAAATAATCTTTAACAAAAATTTTCTTTAAAATAAAATGTTTGAAAAACCGATATTAAACCAAATTAATTGGGTCTAACACTTTAGTAGAGGAAAAAGGAGAAGACATAAAAGTCACCAAAGTCTTCAGAGTGGTTTTTAGTACTAAATTTGCTTATATGCAAGCGCTTAATTAAGGTTACAGTTTTTCGGTTTCTTGCTTATATCTCGAAAACAGTTACTCCTATTAATTTTTATCTTTTTACTAAAATTAAAGCTGATAAAATTTCCTACAAAATAGTAATTTGCATTTTTTATGTAGGACTAACCATAAGCGAGATGTAAGTTTGAAAATAATTAATATTTAAAAAAAAAGTGCTTTAACAGAAAATGTCTTGTGATTTAAAATACAATTAATTTAATGGGTCCAATACTTTATTAGAAGAAAAAGGAGGTGACATAAAAGTCACTGAAGTCTTCAGAGTCGATTTTAAATGCTGCATTTTCGTCTTTGTCTCAAACATTGAAAACTGAATTACATTTTTGTTCAGTAACAGTTACAGTTTTTTTATTGGTTTTTTGCTTATATCTCGAAAACAGTTACTCCTATCAATTTTTATCTTTTTTCAAAATTCAAGCTGATAAAATTTCCTACAAAATAGTTATTTGCATTTTTCTTGTAGGACTAACCATAAGCGAGATATAACTTTAAAAATTATTAATATTAAAAAAAAAGTGCTTTAACAGAAAATGTCTTGTGATTTAAAATACACTTGATTTATTGGGTCCAATACTTTATTAGAAGAAAAAGGAGGTGACATAAAAGTCGCTGAAGTCTTCAGAGTCGTTTCTAATGCTGCATTTTCGTCTTCGTCTCAAACATTGAAAACTGAATTACATTTTTGTTCAGTAACTGTAACAGTTTTCACTTTGGTTTTTTGCTTATATCTCGAAAACAATTACTTCTATCAATTTTTATCTTTCTTTCAAAATTAAAGCTGATAAAATTTTCTACAAAATAGTTATTTGCATTTCTTTGTAAGACCAACCATAAGCGAGTTATAGAGTTGGATATAAATAATCTTTAACAAAAATTAGCTTTAAAATAAAATGTTTGAAAAACCGAAATTAAACTAAATTAATTGAGTCTAACACTTTAGTATAGGAAAAAGGAGAAGACATAAAAGTCACCAAAATCTTCAGAGTCGTTTTTAGTCGTCATATTAATAACAATAACATTAATAATTATAATACTAATAGTACTAAATTTGCTTATATGCAAGCGCTTAATTAAGGTAACAGTTTTTTCGTTTCTTGCTTATATCTCGAAAACAGTTCCTCCTATCAATTTTTATTTTTTTACCAAAATTAAAGCTAATAAAATTTCCTACAAAATAGTTATTTGCATTTTTCATGTAGGACTAGTCATAAGCGAGATATAACTTTAAAAATTATTAATATTAAAAAAAAAGTGCTTTAACAGAAAATGTCTTGTGATTTAAAATACACTTAATTTATTGGGTCCAATACTTTATTAGAAGAAAAAGGAGGTGACATAAAAGTCGCTGAAGTCTTCAGAGTCGTTTTTAAATGCTGCATTTTCGTCTTCGTCTCAAATATTGAAAACTGAATTACATTTTTGTTTAGTAACTGTAACAGTTTTCACTTTGGTTTTTTGCTTATATCTCGAAAACAATTACTCCTATCAATTTTTATTTTTCTTTCAAAATTAAAGCTGATAAAATTTCCTACAAATTAGTTATTTGCATTTTTCTTGTAGGACCAACCATAAGCGAGTTATAGAGTTGGATATAAATAATCTTTAACAAAAATTTGCTTTAAAATAACATGTTTGAAAAACTGAAATTAAACTAAATTAATTGTGTCTAACACTTTAGTAGAGGAAAAAGAGAAGACATAAATGTCACCAAAGTCTTCAGAGTTGTTTTTAGTACTAAATTTGCTTATATGCAAGCGCTTAATTAAGGTAACAGTTTTTTTGTTTTTTGCTTATATCTCGAAAACAGTTACTCCTATCAATTTTTACCATTTCACCAAAATTAAAGGTGATAAAATTTCCTACAAAATAGTTATTGGCATTTTTCATGTAGAACTAACCATAAGCGAGATATAAGTTTGAAAATAATGTATAATTAAAAATGAGTTTTAACAGAAAATGTCTTGTGATTTAAAATACACTTAATTTATTGGGTCCAATACTTAATTAGAAGAAAAAGGAGGTGACATATAAGTCACTGAAGTCTTCAGAGTCGATTTTAAATGCTGCATTTTCGTCTTCGTCTCAAACATTGAAAACTGAATTACATTTTTGTTCACTAACAGTTACAGTTTTCGTATTGGTTTTTTGCTTATATCTCGAAAACAGTTACTCCTATCAATTTTTATTTTTTTTTCATAATTAAAGCTGATAAAATTTCCTACAAAATAGTTATTTGCATTTTTCTTGTAGGACCAACCATAAGCGAGTTATAGAGTTGGATGTAAATAATATTTAACAAAAATTTGCTTTAAAATAAAATGTTTGAAAAACCGAAATTAAACTAAATTAATTGGGTCTAACACTTTAGTAGAGAAAAAAAGAGGAGACATAAAAGTCACCAAAGTCTTCAGAGTCGTTTTTAGTCGTCATATTAATAACAATAACATTAATAATAATAATACTAATAGTACTAAATTTGCTTTTATGCAAACGCTTAATTAAGGTAACAGTTTTTTGGTTTCTTGCTTATATCTCGAAAACAGTTACTCCTAACAATTTTTATCTTTTTGCTAAAATTAAAGCTGATAAAATTTCCTACAAAATAATTATTTGCATTTTTCATGTAGGACTAACCATAAGCGAGATATAAGTTTGAAAATAATTAATATTTAAAAAAAAGTGCTTTAAGAGAAAATGCTTGTGATTTAAAATACACTTAATTTATTGGGTCCAATACTTTATTAGAAGAAAAAGGAAGTGACATAAAAGTCACTGAAGTCTTCAAAGTCGTTTTTAAATGCTGCATTTTCGTCTTCGACTCAAACATTGAAAACTGAATTACTTTGTTTTAAATATTAATTATTTTCAAACTTATATCTCGTTTATGGTTAGCTATACATAAAAAATGCAAATAACAATTTTGTAGGAAATTTTATCAGCTTTAATTTTAGTAAAAAGATAAAAATTGATTGGAGTAACTGTTTTCGAGATATAAGCAAGAAACCAAAAAACTGTTACCTTAATTAAGCGCTTGCATATAAGCAAATTTAGTACTATTAGTATTATTATTATTGACGTTATTGTTATTAATATGACGACTAGAAACGACTCTGAAGACTTTGGTGACTTTTATGTCTTCTCCTTTTTCCTATACTAAAGTGTTAGACTCAATTAATTTAGCTTAATTTCGGTTTTTCAAACATTTTATTTTAAAGCAAATTTTTGTTAAAGATTATTTATATCCAACTCTATAACTCGCTTATGGTTGGTCTTACAAAAGAAATGCAAATAACTATTTTGTAGGAAATTTTATCAGCTTTAATTTTGAGAGATAGATAAAAATTGATTTAAGTAATTGTTTTCGAGATATAAGCAAAAAACCAAAGTGAAAACTGTTACAGTTACTGAACAAAAATGTAATTCAGTTTTCAATGTTTGAGGCGAAGACGAAAATGCAGCATTTAAAATCGACTCTGAAGACTTCAGCGACTTTTATGTCACCTCCTTCTTCTTCTAATAAAGTATTGGACCCAATAAATTAAGTGTATTTTAAATCACAAGACATTTTCTGTTAAAGCACTTTTTTTTTAAATATTAATAATTTTTAAACTTATATCTCGCTTATGGTTAGTCTTACATGAAAAATGCAAATAACTATTTTGTAGGAAATTTTATCAGCTTTAATTTTAGTAAAAAGATAAAAATTGATATAAGTAACTGTTTTCGAGATATAAGCAAGAAACCAAAAAACTGTTACCTTAATTAAGCGTTTGCATGTAAGCAAATTTAGTACTATTAGTATTATTATTATTAATGTTATTGTTATTAATATGACGATTAAAGACGACTCTGAAACCGTTAGTGACTTTTATGTCTTCTCCTTTTTCCTCTACTAAAGTGTTAGACACAATTAATTTAGTTTAATTTTAGTTTTTCAAACATTTTATTTTAAAGCAAGTTTTTGTTAAATATTATTTATATCCAACTCTATAACTCGCTTATGGTTGGTCCTACAAGAAAAATGCAAATAACTATTTTGTAGGAAATTTTATTAGCTTTAATTTTGAAAGAAAGATAAAAATTGATAGGAGTAACTGTTTTCGAGATATAAGCAAAAAACCAATAAGAAAACTGTAACTGTTACTGAACAAAAATGTAATTCAGTTTTCAATGTTTGAGACGAAGACGAAAATGCAGCATTTAAAATCGACTCTGAAGACTTCAGTGACTTATATGTCACCTCCTTTTTCTTCTAATAAAGTATTGAACCTAATAAATTAAGTGTATTTTAAATCACAAAACATTTTCTGTTAAAGCACTTTTTTTTTTAAATATTAATTATTTTCAAACTTATATCTCGCTTATGGTTAGTCCTACATGAAAAATGCAAATAACTATTTTGTAGGAAATTTTATCAGCTTTAATTTTAGTAAAAAGATAAAAATTGATAGAAGTAACTGTTTTCGAGATATAAGCAAGAAACTGTTACCTTAATTAAGCGCTTGCATATAAGCAAATTTAGTACTATTAGTATTATTATTATTAATGTTATTGTTATTAATATGACGACTAAAGACGACTCTGAAACCTTTAGTGACCTTTATGTCTTCTCCTTTTTCCTCTACTAAAGTGTTAGACACAATTAATTTAGTTTAATTTTAGTTTTTCAAACATTTTATTTTAAAGCAAGTTTTTGTTAAATATTATTTATATCCAACTCTATAACTCGCTTATGGTTGGTCCTACAAGAAAAATGCAAATAACTATTTTGTAGGAAATTTTATCAGCTTTAATCTTGAAAGAAAGATAAAAATTGATAGGAGTAACTGTTTTCGAGACATAAGCAAAAAACCAATAAGAAAACTGTAACTGTTACTGAACAAAAATGCAATTCAGTTTTCAATGTTTGAGATGAAGACGAAAATGCAGCATTTAAAATCGACTCTGAAGACTTCAGTGACTTTTATGTCACCTCCTTTTTCTTCTAATAAAGTATTGGACTCATTAAATTAAGTGTATTTTAAATCACAAGACATTTTCTGTTAAAGCACTTTTTTTTTAAATAATAATTATTTTCAAACTTATATCTCGCTTATGGTTAGTCCTACATAAAAAATGCAAATTACTGTTTTGTAGGAAATTTTATCAGCTTTAATCTTGAAAGAAAGATAAAAATTGATAGGAGTAACTGTTTTCGAGATATAAGCAAAAAACCAATAAGAAAACTATAACTGTTACTGAAAAAAATGTAATTCAGTTTTCAATGTTTGAGATGAAGTCGAAAATGCACCATTTAAAATCGACTCTGAAGACTTCAGTGACTTTTATGTCACCTCCTTTTTCTTCTAATAAAGTATTGGACTCATTAAATTAAGTGTATTTTAAATCACAAGACATTTTCTGTTAAAGCACTTTTTTTTTAAATATTAATTATTTTCAAACTTATATCTCGATTATGGGTGGAGGAAAAAGGAGAAGACATAAAAGTCACCAAAGTTTTGAGAGTCGTTTTTAGTCGTCATATTAATAACAATAACATTAATAATAATAATACTAATAGTACTAAATTTGCTTATATGCAAGCGCTTAATTAAGGTAACAGTTTCTTGCTTATATCTCGAAAACAGTTACTCCTATCAATTTTTATCTATTTACTAAAATTAAAGCTGATAAAATTTCCTACGAAATAGTTATTTGCATTTTTCATGTAGGACTAACCACAAGCGAGATATAAGTTTGAAAATAATTAATATTTAAAAAAAAAGTGCTTTAACAGAAAATATTTTGTGACTTAAAATACACTTAATTTATTAGGTCCAATACTTTATTAGAGGAAAAAGGAGGTGACATATAAGTCACTGAAGTCTTCAGAGTCGATTTTAAATGCTGCATTTTCGTCTTCGTCTTAAACATTGAAAACTGAATTACATTTTTGTTCAGTAACAGTTACAGTTTTCTTATTGGTTTTTTGCTTATATCTCGAAAACAGTTACTCCTATCAATTTTTATCTTTTTTTAAAAATTAAAGCTGATAAAATTTCCTACAAAATAGTTATTTGCATTTTACTTGTAGGACCAACCATAAGCGAGTTATAGATTTGGAAGTAAATAATATTTAACAAAAATTTGTTTTAAAATAAAATGTTTGAAAAACAAAAATTAAACTAAATTAATTGTGTCTAACACTTTAGTAGAGGAAAAAGGAGAAGACATAAAATTCACTCAAGGTTTCAGAGTCGTCTTTAGTCGACATATTAATAACAATAACATTAATAATAATAATACTAATAGTACTAAATTTGCTTACATGCAAACGCTTAATTAAGGTAACAGTTTCTTGGTTTCTTGCTTATATCTCGAAAACAGTTACTTATATCAATTTTTATCTTTTTACTGAAATTAAAGCTGATAAAATTTCCTACAAAATAGTTATTTGCATTTCTTTTGTAAGACCAACCATAAGCGAGTTATAGAGTTGGAAATAAATAATCTTTAACAAAAATTTGCTTTAAAATAAAATGTTTGAAAAACCGAAATTAAACTAAATTAATTGAGTCTAACACTTTAGTATAGGAAAAAGGAGAAGACATAAAAGTCACCAAAGTCTTCAGAGTCGTTTTTAGTCGTCATATTAATAACAATAACATTAATAATAATAATACTAATAGTACTAAATTTGCTTATATGCAAGCGCTTAATTAAGGTAACAGTTATTTGGTTTCTTGCTTATATCTCGAAAACAAATACTCCTATCAATTTTTATCTTTTTACTAAAGTTAAAGCTGATAAAATTTCCTACAAAATAGTTATTTGCATTTTCCATGTAGGACTAACCATAAGCGAGATATAAGTTTGAAAATAATTAATATTTAAAAAAAAGTGTTTTAACAGAAAATGTCTTGTGATTTAAAATACACTTAATTTATTGGGTCCAATACTTTATTAAAAAAAAAGGAGGTGACATAAAAGTCACTGAAGTCTTTAGAGTGTTTTTAAATGCTGCATTTTCGTCTTTGTCTCAAACATTGAAAACTGAATTACATTTTTGTTCAGTAACAGTTACAGTTTTCTTATTGGTTTTTTGCTTATATCTCGAAAACAGTTACTCCTATCAAATATTATCTTTCTTCCAAAATTAAAGCTGATAAAATTTCCATCAAATTAGTTATTTACATTTTTCTTGTAGGACCAAGCATAAACGAGTTATAGAGTTGGACATAAATAATATTTAACAAAAATTTGCTTTTCAGCAAGAATAAGACGTTTTTAATCTTTTTAATGTAAGTTTTTGTATTCAAAACAAAGGATCGTCTAAAGTAAGCAGTTTTTGTCCAGACTGAAACGTAATTCGAATTTCTGTGCCTGAATAAGGGGTTTTCAGTTTCTTTGATGTAAGGTTTCTTGTTTGTAACAATGAATTAACGAAAATAATTGGTTTTTATCCAAACTGTGGCATGAATTGTTTTTAAAAGGCGAAATAAGATGTTTTTCCTCTGTTCAGTGAAAGTTTACTCGTTTCAAAGCATAGAACCGTTTGAAATTAACAGCTCTCGTTAAGACTATAAAGCAAATCTTTTGTTTTGTGCTAAAATAAGACGTTTTTAGTCAGTTTGATATAAGTTTTCTTGTTC
>NC_087397.1:17912500-17922500 GCF_031307605.1 Tribolium castaneum
TCTTCTAATAAAGTATTGGACCCAATAAATTAAGTGTATTTTAAACCACAAGGCATTTTCTGTTAAAGCACTTTTTTAAAATATTAATTATTTTCAAACTTATATTTCGCTTATGGTTAGTCCTACATGAAAAATGCAAATAACTATTTTGTAGGAAATTTTATCAGCTTTAATTTTAGTAAAAAGATAAAAATTGACAGGAGTAACTGTTTTCGAGATATAAGCAAGAAACCAAAAAACTGTTACCTTAATTAAGCGCTTGCATATAAGCAAATTTAGTACTAAAAACAACTCTGAAGACTTTGGTGACTTTTATGTCTTCTCCTTTTTCCTCTACTAAAGTGTTAGACCCAATTAATTTAGTTTAATATCGGTTTTTCAAACATTTTATTTTAAAACAAATTTTTGTTAAAGATTATTTATATTCAACTCTATAACTCGCTTATGGTTGGTCCTACAAAAAAAATGCAATTAACTATTTTGTGGGAAATTTTATCGGCTTTAATTTTGAAAAAAAGATAAAAATTGATAAGAGTAACTGTTTTCGAGATATAAGCAAGAAACCAAAAAACTGTTACCTTAATTAAGCGTTTGCATATAAGCAAATTTAGTACTATTAGTATTATTATTAATGTTATTGTTATTAATATGACGACTAAAGACGACTTTGAAACCTTTAGAGACTTTTATGTCTTCTCCTTTTTCCTCCACTAAAGTGTTAGACACAATTAATTTAGTTTAATTTCAGTTTTTCAAACATTTTATTTTAAAGCAAATTTTTGTTAGATATTATTTATATCCATCTCTATAACTCGCTTATGCTTGGTCCTACAAGAAAAATGCAAATATCTACTTTGTTGGAAATTTTATCAGCTTTAATTTTGAAAGAAAGATAAAATTTGATAGGTGTAACTGTTTTCGAGATTTAAGCAAAAAACCAAGAAGAAAACTGTAACTGTTACTGAACAAAAATGTAATTCAGTTTTCAATGTTTGAGACGATGACAAAAATGCAGCATTTAAAAACGACTCTGAAGACTTCAGTGACTTTTATGTCACCTCCTTTTTCTTCTAATAAAGTATTGGACCCAATAAATTAAGTGTATTTTAAATCACAAAACATTTTCTTTTAAAGCACATTTTTTTAAATATTAATTATTTTCAAACTTATATCTCGCTTATGGTTAGTCCTACATAAAAAATGCAAATAACTATTTTGTAGGAAATTTTATCAGCTTTAATTTTAGTAAAAAGATAAAAATTGATAGGAGTAACTGTTTTCGAGATATAAACAAGAAACCAAAAAACTGTTACCTTAATTAAGCGCTTGCATATAAGCAAATTTAGTACTATTAGTATTATTTTATTGATGTTATGGTTATTAATATGACGACTAAAAACGACTCTGAAGACTTTGGTGACTTTTATGTCTTCTCCTTTTTCCTGTACTAAAGTGTTAGACTCAATTAATTTAGTTTAATTTCGGTTTTTCAAACATTTTATTTTAAAGCAAATTTTTGTTAAAGATTATTTATATCCAACTCTATAACTCGCTTATAGTTGGTCTTACAAAAGAAATGCAATTAACTATTTTGTAGGAAATTTTATCAGCTTTAATTTTGAAAGAAAGATAAAAATTGATAGGGGTAATTGTTTTCGAGATATAAGCAAAAAACCAAAGTGAAAACTGTTACAGTTACTGAACAAAAATGTTATTCAGTTTTCAATGTTTGAGACGAAGACGAAAATGCAGCATTTAAAAACGACTCTGAAGACTTCAGTGACTTATATGTCACCTCCTTTTTCTTCTAATAAAGTATTGGACCTAATAAATTAAGTGTATTTTAAATCACAAAACATTTTCTTTTAAAGCACATTTTTTTAAATATTAATTATTTTCAAACTTATATCTCGCTTATGGTTAGTCCTACATAAAAAATGCAAATAACTATTTTGTAGGAAATTTTATCAGCTTTAATTTTAGTAAAAAGATAAAAATTGATAGAAGTAACTGTTTTCGAGATATAAGCAAGAAACTGTTACCTTAATTAAGCGCTTGCATATAAGCAAATTTAGTACTATTAGTATTATTATTATTAATGTTATTGTTATTAATATGACGACTAAAGACGACTCTGAAACCATTAGTGACTTTTATGTCTTCTACTTTTTCCTCTACTAAAGTGTTAGACACAATTAATTTAGTTTAATTTTAGTTTTTCAAACATTTTATTTTAAAGCAAGTTTTTGTTAAATATTATTTATATCCAACTCTATAACTCGCTTATGGTTGGTCCTACAAGAAAAATGCAAATAACTATTTTGTAGGAAATTTTATCAGCTTTAATTTTAAAAGAAAGATAAAAATTGATAGGAGTAACTGTTTTCGAGATATAAGCAAAAAACCAATATGAAAACTGTAACTGTTACTGAACAAAAATGTAATTCAGTTTTCAATGTTTGAGACGAAGACGAAAATGCACCATTTAAAATCGACTCTGAAGACTTCAGTGACTTTTATGTCACCTCCTTTTTCTTCTAATAAAGTATTGGACTCATTAAATTAAGTGTATTTTAAATCACAAGACATTTTCTGTTAAAACACTTTTTTTTTAAATATTATTTATTTTCAAACTTATATCTCGCTTATGGTTAGTCTTACATAAAAAATGCAAATTACTATTTTGTAGGAAATTTTATCAGCTTTAATTTTAGTAAAAAGATAAAAATTGATAGGAGTAACTGTTTTTGAGATATAAGCAAGAAACCAAAAAACTGTTACCTTAATTAAGCGTTTGCTTATAAGCAAATTTAGTACTAAAAACAACTCTGAAGACTTTGGTGACTTTTACGTCTTCTCCTTTTTCCTCTACTAATGTGTTAGACCAAATTTATTTAGTTTAATATCGGTTTTTCAAACATTTTATTTTAAAGCAAATTTTTGTTAAAGATTATTTATATCCAACTCTATAACTCGCCTATGGTTAGTCCTACAAAAAAATGCAAATAACTATTTTGTAGAAAATTTTATCAGCTTTAATTTTAGTAAAAAGATAAAAATTGATAGGAGTAACTGTTTTCGAGATATAAGCAAGAAACCAAAAAACTGTTACCTTAATTAAGCGTTTGCATATAAGAAAATTTAGTACTATTAGTATTATTATTATTAATGTTATTGTTATTAATTTGACGACTAAAGACGACTCTGAAACATTTGGTGACTTTTATGTCTTCTCCTTTTTCCTCTACTAAAGTGTTAGACACAATTAATTTAGTTTAATTCCGGTTTTTCAAGCATTTTATTTTAAAGCAAATTTTTGTTAAATATTATTTATATCCCACTCTATAACTCGTTTATGCTTGGTTCTACAAGAAAAATGTAAATAACTATTTTGTAGGAAATTTTATCAGCTTTAATTTTGGAAAAAAGATAAAATTTGATAGGAGTAACGGTTTTCGAGATATAAGCAAAAAACCAATAAGAAAACTGTAACTGTTCCTGAACAAAAATGTAATTCAGTTTTCAATGTTTGAGACGAAGACGAAAATGCAGCATTTAAAAACGACTATGAAGACTTCAGTGATTTTATGTCACCTCCTTTTTCTTCTAATAAAGTATTGGACCCAATAAATTAAGTGTATTTTAAATCACAAGACATTTTCTGTTAAAGCACTTTTTTTAAATATTAATTATTTTCAAACTTATATTTCGCTTATGGTTAGTCCTACATGAAAAATGCAAATAACTATTTTGTAGGAAATTTTATCAGCTTTAATTTTAGTAAAAAGATAAAAATTGATAGGAGTAACTGTTTTCGAGATATAAGCAAGAAACCAAAAAACTGTTACCTTAATTAAGCGCTTGCATATAAGCAAATTTAGTACTAAAAACAACTCTGAAGACTTTGGTGACTTTTATGTCATCTCCTTTTTCCTCTACTAAAGTGTTAGACCCAATTAATTTAGTGTAATATCGGTTTTTCAAACATTTTATTTTAAAACAAATTTTTGTTAAAGAATATTTATATTCAACTCTATAACTCGCTTATGGTTTGTCCTACAAAAAAAAATCAAATAACTATTTTGTGGGAAATTTTATCAGCTTTAATTTCGAAAAAAAGAAAAAAATTGATAGGAGTAACTGTTTTCGAGATATAAGCAAGAAACCAAAAAACTGTTACCTTAATTAAGCGTTTGCATATAAGCAAATTTAGTACTATTAGTATTATTATTATTAATGTTATTGTTATTAATATGACGACTAAAGACGACTCTGAAACATTTAGTGACTTTTATGTCTTCTCCTTTTTCCTCTACTAAAGTGGAAGACACAATTAATTTAGTTTAATTCCGGTTTTTCAAGCATTTTATTTTAAAGCAAATTTTTGTTAAATGTTATTTATATCCAACTCTATAACTCGTTTATACTTGGTCCAACAAGAAAAATGTAAATAACTATTTTGTTGGAAATTTTATCAGCTTTAATTTTGGAAGAAAGATAAAATTTGATAGGAGTAACTGTTTTCAAGATATAAGCAAAAAACCAATAAGAAAACTGTAACTGTTACTGAACAAAAATGTAATTCAGTTTTCAATGTTTGAGACAAAGACGAAAATGCAGCATTTAAAATCGACTCTGAAGACTTCAGTGACTTTTATGTCACCTCCTTTTTCTTCTAATAAAGTATTAGACTCAATAAATTAAGTGTATTTTAAATCACAAGACATTTTCTGTTAATGCACTTTTTTTTTAAATATTAATTATTTTCAAACTTATATCTCGCTTATGGTTAGTACTACATGAAAAATGCAAATAACTATTTTGTAGGAAATTTTATCAACTTTAATTTTAGTAAAAAGATAAAAATTGATAGGAGTAACTGTTTTCGAGTTATAAGCAAGAAACCAAAAAACTGTTACCTTAATTAAGCGTTTGCATATAAGAAAATTTAGTACTATTAGTATTATTATTATTAATGTTATTGTTATTAATATGACGATTAAAAACGACTCTGAAGACTTTGGTGACTTTTACGTCGCCTCCTTTGTCCTCTACTAAAGTGTTAGACCCAATTAATTTAGTTTAATTTCGGTTTTTCAAACATTTTATTTTAAAGCAAATTTTTGTTAAAGATTATTTATATCCAACTCTATAACTCGCTTATGGTTGGTCCTACAAAAAAAATGTAAATAACTATTTTGTTGGAAATTTTATCAGCTTTAATTTTGGAAAAAAGATAAAATAATTTGATAGGAGTAACTGTTTTCGAGATATAAGCAAAAAACCAATAAGAAAACTGTAACTGTTTCTGAACAAAAATGTAATTCAGTTTTCAATGTTTGAGACGAAGACGAAAATGCAGCATTTAAAAACGACTCTGAAGACTTCTTAATGCAAGCGCTTAATTAAGGTAACAGTTTTTTGGTTTCTTGCTTATATTTCGAAAACAGTTACTCCTATCAATTTTTATTTTTTTACCAAATTAAAGCTGATAAAATTTCCTACAAAATAGTTATTTGCATTTTTCATGTAGGACTAAACATAAGCGAGATATAAGTTTGAAAATAATTAATATTTAAAAAAAAAGTGCTTTAACAGAAAATGTCTTGTGATTTAAAATACACTTAATTTATTGGTTCCAATACTTTATTAGAAGAAAAAAGAGGTGACATATAAGTCACTGAACTGTTTTCGAGATATAAGCAAAAAACCAATAAGAAAACTGTAACTGTTACTGAACAAAAATGTAATTCAGTTTTCAATGTTTGAGACGATGACAAAAATGCAGCAATTAAAAACGACTCTAAAGACTTCAGTGACTTTTATGTCACCTCCTTTTCTTCTAATAAAGTATTGGACCCAATAAATTAAGTGTATTTTAAATCACAAGACATTTTCTGTTAAAGCACTTTTTTTTTAAATATTAATTATTTTCAAACTTATATCTCGCTTATGGCTAGTCCTACATGAAAAATGCAAATAACTATTTTGTAGGAAATTTTATTAGCTTTAATTTTGGTAAAAAGATAAAAATTGATAGGAGGAACTGTTTTCGAGATATAAGCAAGAAACAAAAAAACTGTTACCTTAATTAAGAGCTTGCATATAAGCAAATTTAGTACTATTAGTATTATTATTATTAATGTTATTGTTATTAATATGACGACTAAAAACGACTCTGAAGACTTTGGTGACTTTTATGTCTTCTCCTTTTTCCTATACTAAAGTGTTAGACTCAATTAATTTAGTTTAATTTCGGTTTTTCAAACATTTTATTTTAAAGCAAATTTTTGTTAAAGATTATTTATATCCAACTCTATAACTCGCTTATGGTTGGTCCTACAAGAAAAATGCAAATAACTATTTTGTAGGAAATTTTATCAGCTTGAATTTTGAAAAAAGATAAAAATTGATAGAAGTAACAATTTTCGAGATATAAGCAGAAAACCAATAAGAAAACTGTAACTGTTACTGAACAAAAATGTAATTCAGTTTTCAATGTTTGAGACAAAGACGAAAATGCAGCATTTAAAATCGACTCTGAAGACTTCAGTGACTTTTAAGTCACCTCCTTTTTCTTCTAATAAAGTATTGGACCCAATAAATTAAGTGTATTTTAAATCACAAGACATTTTTTGTTAAAGCACTTTTTTTTTAAATATTGATTATTTTCAAACTTATATCTCGCTTATGGTTAGTCCTACATGAAAAATGCAAAAAACTATTTAGTAGGAAATTTTATCAGCTTTAATTTTAGTAAAAAGATAAAAATTAATAGGAGTAACTGTTTTCGAGATATAAGCAAGAAACCAAAAAACTGTAACCTTAATTAAGCGCTTGCATATAAGCAAATTTAGTACTAAAAACCACTCTGAAGACTTTGGTGACTTATGTCTTCTCCTTTTTCCTCTACTAAAGTGTTAGACCCAATTAATTTGGTTTAATATCGGTTTTTTAAACATTATATTTTAAAGTAAATTTTTGTTAAAGATTATTTATAACCAACTCTATAACTCGCTTATGGTTGGTCCTACAAAAAAATGCAAATAACTATTTTGTAGGAAATTTTATCAGCTTTAATTTTAAAAAAGAGATAAAAATTGATAGGAGTAACTGTTTTCGAGATATAAGCAAGAAGCCAAAAAACTGTTACCTTAATAAAGCGCTTGCATATAAGCAAATTTAGTACTATTAGTATTATTATTATTAATGTTATTGTTATTAATATGACGATTAAAAACGACTCTGAAGACTTTGGTGACTTTTACGTCTCCTCCTTTTTCCTCTACTAAAGTGTTAGACCCAATTAATTTAGTTTAATTTCGGTTTTTCAAACATTTTATTTTAAAGCAAATTTTTGTTAAAGATTATTTATATCCAACTCTATAACTCGCTTATGGTTGGTCCTACAAAAAAAATGCTAAAAACTATTTTGTAGGAAATTTTATCAGCTTTAATTTTGAAGGAAAGATAAAAATTTATAGGAGTAACTGTTTTCGAGATATAAGCAAAAAACCAAAGTGAAAACTGTAACAGTTACTGAACAAAAATGTAATTCAGTTTTCGATGTTTGAGACGTAGACGAAAATGCAGCATTTAAAAACGACTCTGAAGACTTCAGTGACTTTTAAGTCACCTCCTTTTTCTTCTAATAAAGTATTGGACCCAATAAATTAAGTGTATTTTAAACCACAAGACATTTTTTGTTAAAGCACTTTTTTTTAAATATTGATTATTTTCAAACTTATATCTCGCTTATGGTTAGTCCTACTTGAAAAATGCAAATAACTATTTTGTAAGAAATTTTTTCAGCTTTAATTTTAGTAAAAAGATAAAATTTGATAGGAGTAACTGTTTTCGAGATATAAGCAAGAAACCAAAAAACTGTCACCTTAATTAAGCGTTTGCATACAAGCAAATTTAGTACTATTACTATTATTATTATTAATGTTATTAATATGACGACTAAAAACGACTCTCAAGACTTTGGTGACATTTATGTCTTCTTCTTTTTCCTCTACTATAGTGTTAGTCTTAATTAATTTAGTTTAATTTCGGTTTTTCAAACATTTTATTTTAAAGGAAATTTTTGTTAAAGATTATTTATATCAACTCTATAACTCGCTTATGGTTGGTCCTACAAGAAAAATGCAAATAACTATTTTGTAGGAAATTTTATCAGCTTGAATTTTGAAAAAAAGATAAAAAATAATAGGAGTAACTGTTTTCGAGATATAAGCAAAAAACCAATAAGAAAACTGTAACTGTTACTGAACAAAAATGTAATTCAGTTTTCAATGTTTGAGACAAAGACGAAAATGCAGCATTTAAAATCGACTCTGAAGACTTCAGTGACTTTTATGTCACCTCCTTTTTCTTCAAATAAAGTATTGGACCCATTAAATTAAGTGTATTTTAAATCACAAGACATTTTCTGTTAAAGCACTTTTTTTTTAAATATTAATTATTTTCAAACTTACATCTCGCTTATGGTTAGTCCTATATGAAAAATGCAAATTACTATTTTGTTGGAAATTTTATCAGGTTTATTTTTAGTAAAAAGATAAAAATTAATAGGAGTAACTCTTTTCGAGATATAAGCAAGAAACCAAAAAACTGTTACCTTAATTAAGCGCTTGCAGATAAGCAAATTTAGTACTAGAAACAACTCTGAAGACTTTGGTGACTTTTATGTTTTCTCCTTTTTCCTCTACTAAAGTGTTAGACCCAATTAATTTGGTTTAATATCGGTTTTTCAAACATTTTATTTTAAAGCAAATTTTTGTTAAAGATTATTTATATCCAACTCTATAACTCGCTTATGGTTGGTCCTACAAAAAAATGCAAATAACTGTTTTGTAGGAAATTTTATCAGCTTTAATTTTGAAAAAGAGATAAAAATTGATAGGAGTAACTGTTTTCGAGATATAAGCAATTACTTTTGTCTTTAGTCGACATATTAATAACAATAACATTAATAATAATAATACTAATAGTACTAAATTTGCTTACATGCAAACGCTTAATTAAGGTAACAGTTTCTTGGTTTCTTGCTTATATCTCGAAAACAGTTACTTATATCAATTTTTATCTTTTTACTGAAATTAAAGCTGATAAAATTTCCTACAAAATAGTTATTTGCATTTCTTTTGTAAGACCAACCATAAGCGAGTTATAGAGTTGGAAATAAATAATCTTTAACAAAAATTTGCTTTAAAATAAAATGTTTGAAAAACCGAAATTAAACTAAATTAATTGAGTCTAACACTTTAGTATAGGAAAAAGGAGAAGACATAAAAGTCACCAAAGTCTTCAGAGTCGTTTTTAGTCGTCATATTAATAACAATAACATTAATAATAATAATACTAATAGTACTAAATTTGCTTATATGCAAGCGCTTAATTAAGGTAACAGTTATTTGGTTTCTTGCTTATATCTCGAAAACAAATACTCCTATCAATTTTTATCTTTTTACTAAAGTTAAAGCTGATAAAATTTCCTACAAAATAGTTATTTGCATTTTCCATGTAGGACTAACCATAAGCGAGATATAAGTTTGAAAATAATTAATATTTAAAAAAAAGTGCTTTAACAGAAAATGTCTTGTGATTTAAAATACACTTAATTTATTGGGTCCAATACTTTATTAAAAAAAAAGGAGGTGACATAAAAGTCACTGAAGTCTTTAGAGTCGTTTTTAAATGCTGCATTTTCGTCTTTGTCTCAAACATTGAAAACTGAATTACATTTTTGTTCAGTAACAGTTACAGTTTTCTTATTGGTTTTTTGCTTATATCTCGAAAACAGTTACTCCTATCAAATATTATCTTTCTTCCAAAATTAAATCTGATAAAATTTCCATCAAATTAGTTATTTACATTTTTCTTGTAGGACCAAGCATAAACGAGTTATAGAGTTGGACATAAATAATATTTAACAAAAATTTGCTTTTCAGCAAGAATAAGACGTTTTTAATCTTTTTAATGTAAGTTTTTGTAT
>NC_087397.1:17927500-17937500 GCF_031307605.1 Tribolium castaneum
ATGACGACTAAAGACGACTCTGAAACCATTAGTGACTTTTATGTCTTCTACTTTTTCCTCTACTAAAGTGTTAGACACAATTAATTTAGTTTAATTTTAGTTTTTCAAACATTTTATTTTAAAGCAAGTTTTTGTTAAATATTATTTATATCCAACTCTATAACTCGCTTATGGTTGGTCCTACAAGAAAAATGCAAATAACTATTTTGTAGGAAATTTTATCAGCTTTAATTTTAAAAGAAAGATAAAAATTGATAGGAGTAACTGTTTTCGAGATATAAGCAAAAAACCAATATGAAAACTGTAACTGTTACTGAACAAAAATGTAATTCAGTTTTCAATGTTTGAGACGAAGACGAAAATGCACCATTTAAAATCGACTCTGAAGACTTCAGTGACTTTTATGTCACCTCCTTTTTCTTCTAATAAAGTATTGGACTCATTAAATTAAGTGTATTTTAAATCACAAGACATTTTCTGTTAAAGCACTTTTTATTTAAATATTATTTATTTTCAAACTTATATCTCGCTTATGGTTAGTCTTACATAAAAAATGCAAATTACTATTTTGTAGGAAATTTTATCAGCTTTAATTTTAGTAAAAAGATAAAAATTGATAGGAGTAACTGTTTTCGAGATATAAGCAAGAAACCAAAAAACTGTTACCTTAATTAAGCGTTTGCATATAAGCAAATTTAGTACTAAAAACAACTCTGAAGACTTTGGTGACTTTTACGTCTTCTCCTTTTTCCTCTACTAATGTGTTAGACCAAATTTATTTAGTTTAATATCGGTTTTTCAAACATTTTATTTTAAAGCAAATTTTTGTTAAAGATTATTTATATCCAACTCTATAACTCGCCTATGGTTAGTCCTACAAAAAAATGCAAATAACTATTTTGTAGAAAATTTTATCAGCTTTAATTTTAGTAAAAAGATAAAAATTGATAGGAGTAACTGTTTTCGAGATATAAGCAAGAAACCAAAAAACTGTTACCTTAATTAAGCGTTTGCATATAAGAAAATTTAGTACTATTAGTATTATTATTATTAATGTTATTGTTATTAATTTGACGACTAAAGACGACTCTGAAACATTTGGTGACTTTTAAGTCTTCTCCTTTTTCCTCTACTAAAGTGTTAGACACAATTAATTTAGTTTAATTCCGGTTTTTCAAGCATTTTATTTTAAAGCAAATTTTTGTTAAATATTATTTATATCCCACTCTATAACTCGTTTATGCTTGGTTCTACAAGAAAAATGTAAATAACTATTTTGTAGGAAATTTTATCAGCTTTAATTTTGGAAAAAAGATAAAATTTGATAGGAGTAACGGTTTTCGAGATATAAGCAAAAAACCAATAAGAAAACTGTAACTGTTCCTGAACAAAAATGTAATTCAGTTTTCAATGTTTGAGACGAAGACGAAAATGCAGCATTTAAAAACGACTATGAAGACTTCAGTGATTTTATGTCACCTCCTTTTTCTTCTAATAAAGTATTGGACCCAATAAATTAAGTGTATTTTAAATCACAAGACATTTTCTGTTAAAGCACTTTTTTTAAATATTAATTATTTTCAAACTTATATTTCGCTTATGGTTAGTCCTACATGAAAAATGCAAATAACTATTTTGTAGGAAATTTTATCAGCTTTAATTTTAGTAAAAAGATAAAAATTGATAGGAGTAACTGTTTTCGAGTTATAAGCAAGAAACCAAAAAACTGTTACCTTAATTAAGCGTTTGCATATAAGAAAATTTAGTACTATTAGTATTATTATTATTAATGTTATTGTTATTAATATGACGATTAAAAACGACTCAGAAGACTTTGGTGACTTTTACGTCGCCTCCTTTTTCCTCTACTAAAGTGTTAGACCCAATTAATTTAGTTTAATTTCGGTTTTTCAAACATTTTATTTTAAAGCAAATTTTTGTTAAAGATTATTTATATTCAACTCTATAACTCGCTTATGGTTGGTCCTACAAAAAAAATGTAAATAACTATTTTGTTGGAAATTTTATCAGCTTTAATTTTAGAAAAAAGATAAAATAATTTGATAGGAGTAACTGTTTTCGAGATATAAGCAAAAAACCAATAAGAAAACTGTAACTGTTTCTGAACAAAAATGTAATTCAGTTTTCAATGTTTGAGACGAAGACGAAAATGCAGCATTTAAAAACGACTCTGAAGACTTCTTAATGCAAGCGCTTAATTAAGGTAACAGTTTTTTGGTTTCTGGCTTATATTTCAAAAACAGTTACTCCTATCAATTTTTATTTTTTTACCAAATTAAAGCTGATAAAATTTCCTACAAAATAGTTATTTGCATTTTTCATGTAGGACTAAACATAAGCGAGATATAAGTTTGAAAATAATTAATATTTAAAAAAAAAGTGCTTTAACAGAAAATGTCTTGTGATTTAAAATACACTTAATTTATTGGGTCCAATACTTTATTAGAAGAAAAAAGAGGTGACATATAAGTCACTGAATTGTTTTCGAGATATAAGCAAAAAACCAATAAGAAAACTGTAACTGTTACTGAACAAAAATGTTATTCAGTTTTCAATGTTTGAGACGATGACAAAAATGCAGCATTTAAAAACGACTCTAAAGACTTCAGTGACTTTTATGTCACCTCCTTTTCTTCTAATAAAGTATTGGACCCAATAAATTAAGTGTATTTTAAATCACAAGACATTTTCTGTTAAAGCACTTTTTTTTTAAATATTAATTATTTTCAAACTTATATCTCGCTTATGGCTAGTCCTACATGAAAAATGCAAATAACTATTTTGTAGGAAATTTTATTAGCTTTAATTTTGGTAAAAAGATAAAAATTGATAGGAGAAACTGTTTTCGAGATATAAGCAAGAAACAAAAAAACTGTTACCTTAATTAAGCGCTTGCATATAAGCAAATTTAGTACTATTAGTATTATTATTATTAATGTTATTGTTATTAATATGACGACTAAAAACGACTCTGAAGACTTTGGTGACTTTTATGTCTTCTCCTTTTTCCTATACTAAAGTGTTAGACTCAATTAATTTAGTTTAATTTCGGTTTTTCAAACATTTTATTTTAAAGCAAATTTTTGTTAAAGATTATTTATATCCAACTCTATAACTCGCTTATGGTTGGTCCTACAAGAAAAATGCAAATAACTATTTTGTAGGAAATTTTATCAGCTTGAATTTTGAAAAAAGATAAAAATTGATAGGAGTAACAATTTTCGAGATATAAGCAGAAAACCAATAAGAAAACTGTAACTGTTACTGAACAAAAATGTAATTCAGTTTTCAATGTTTGAGACAAAGACGAAAATGCAGCATTTAAAATCGACTCTGAAGACTTCAGTGACTTTTAAGTCACCTCCTTTTTCTTCTAATAAAGTATTGGACCCAATAAATTAAGTGTATTTTAAATCACAAGACATTTTTTGTTAAAGCACTTTTTTTTTAAATATTGATTATTTTCAAACTTATATCTCGCTTATGGTTAGTCCTACATGAAAAATGCAAAAAACTATTTAGTAGGAAATTTTATCAGCTTTAATTTTAGTAAAAAGATAAAAATTAATAGGAGTAACTGTTTTCGAGATATAAGCAAGAAACCAAAAAACTGTAACCTTAATTAAGCGCTTGCAAATAAGCAAATTTAGTACTAAAAACCACTCTGAAGACTTTGGTGACTTATGTCTTCTCCTTTTTCCTCTACTAAAGTGTCAGACCCAATTAATTTGGTTTAATATCGGTTTTTTAAACATTATATTTTAAAGTAAATTTTTGTTAAAGATTATTTATATCCAACTCTATAACTCGCTTATGGTTGGTCCTACAAAAAAATGCAAATAACTATTTTGTAGGAAATTTTATCAGCTTTAATTTTAAAAAAGAGATAAAAATTGATAGGAGTAACTGTTTTCGAGATATAAGCAAGAAGCCAAAAAACTGTTACCTTAATAAAGCGCTTGCATATAAGCAAATTTAGTACTATTAGTATTATTATTATTAATGTTATTGTTATTAATATGACGATTAAAAACGACTCTGAAGACTTTGGTGACTTTTACGTCTCCTCCTTTTTCCTCTACTAAAGTGTTAGACCCAATTAATTTAGTTTAATTTCGGTTTTTCAAACATTTTATTTTAAAGCAAATTTTTGTTAAAGATTATTTATATCCAACTCTATAACTCGCTTATGGTTGGTCCTACAAAAAAAATGCTAAAAACTATTTTGTAGGAAATTTTATCATCTTTAATTTTGAAGGAAAGATAAAAATTTATAGGAGTAACTGTTTTCGAGATATAAGCAAAAAACCAAAGTGAAAACTGTAACAGTTACTGAACAAAAATGTAATTCAGTTTTCGATGTTTGAGACGTAGACGAAAATGCAGCATTTAAAAACGACTCTGAAGACTTCAGTGACTTTTAAGTCACCTTCTTTTTCTTCTAATAAAGTATTGGACCCAATAAATTAAGTGTATTTTAAACCACAAGACATTTTTTGTTAAAGCACTTTGTTTTAAATATTGATTATTTTCAAACTTATATCTCGCTTATGGTTAGTCCTACTTGAAAAATGCAAATAACTATTTTGTAAGAAATTTTTTCAGCTTTAATTTTAGTAAAAAGATAAAATTTGATAGGAGTAACTGTTTTCGAGATATAAGCAAGAAACCAAAAAACTGTCACCTTAATTAAGCGTTTGCATACAAGCAAATTTAGTACTATTAGTATTATTATTATTAATGTTATTGTTATTAGTATGACGATTAAAGACGACTCTGCAACCTTTAGTGATTTTTATGTCTTCTCCTTTTTCCTCTACTAAAGTGTTAGACACAATTAATTTAGTTTAATTTCAGTATTTCAAACATTTTATTTTAAAGCAAATTTTTGTTAAATATTATTTATACCCATCTTTATAACTCGCTTATACTTGGTCCGACAAGAAAAATGCAAATAACTATTTTGTAGGAAATTTTATCAGCTTTAATTTTAGTAAAAAGATAAAAATTGATAGGAGTAACTGTTTTCGAGATATAAGCAAGAAACCAAAAAACTGTTACCTTAATAAAGCGCTTGCATATAAGCAAATTTAGTACTATTACTATTATTATTATTAATGTTATTAATATGACGACTAAAAACGACTCTCAAGACTTTGGTGACATTTATGTCTTCTTCTTTTTCCTCTACTATAGTGTTAGTCTTAATTAATTTAGTTTAATTTCGGTTTTTCAAACATTTTATTTTAAAGCAAATTTTTGTTAAAGATTATTTATATCAACTCTATAACTCGCTTATGGTTGGTCCTACAAGAAAAATGCAAATAACTATTTTGTAGGAAATTTTATCAGCTTGAATTTTGAAAAAAAGATAAAAATTGATAGGAGTAACTGTTTTCGAGATATAAGCAAAAAACCAATAAGAAAACTGTAACTGTTACTGAACAAAAATGTAATTCAGTTTTCAATGTTTGAGACAAAGACGAAAATGCAGCATTTAAAATCGACTCTGAAGACTTCAGTGACTTTTATGTCACCTCCTTTTTCTTCTAATAAAGTATTGGACCCATTAAATTAAGTGTATTTTAAATCACAAGACATTTTCTGTTAAAGCACTTTTTTTTAAATATTAATTATTTTCAAACTTACATCTCGCTTATGGTTAGTCCTATATGAAAAATGCAAATTACTATTTTGTTGGAAATTTTATCAGGTTTATTTTTAGTAAAAAGATAAAAATTAATAAGAGTAACTCTTTTCGAGATATAAGCAAGAAACCAAAAAACTGTTACCTTAATTAAGCGCTTGCAGATAAGCAAATTTAGTACTAGAAACAACTCTGAAGACTTTGGTGACTTTTATGTTTTCTCCTTTTTTCTCTACTAAAGTGTTAGACCCAATTAATTTGGTTTAATATCGGCTTTTCAAACATTTTATTTTAAAGCAAATTTTTGTTAAAGATTATTTATATCCAACTCTATAACTCGCTTATGGTTGGTCCTACAAAAAAATGCAAATAACTGTTTTGTAGGAAATTTTATCAGCTTTAATTTTGAAAAAGAGATAAAAATTGATAGGAGTAACTGTTTTCGAGATATAAGCAAGAAACCAAAAAACTGTTACCATAATTAAGCGTTTGCATATAAGCAAATTTAGTACTATTAGTATTATTATTATTAATGTTATTGTTATTAATATGACGACTAAAGACGACTCTGAAACATTTAGTGACTTTTATGTCTTCTCCTTTTTCCTCTACTAAAGTGTTAGACACAATTAATTTAGTATAATTCCGGTTTTTCAAACATTTTATTTTAAAGCAAATTTTTGTTAAATATTATTTATATCTAACTCTATAACTCGTTTATGCTTAGTCCTACAAAAAAAATGTAAATAACTATTTTGTTGGACATTTTATCAGCTTTAATTTTGGAAAAATGATATAATTTGATAGGAGTAACTGTTTTCGAGATATAAGCAAAAAATCAATAAGAAAACTGTAACTGTTACTGAACAAAAATGTAATTCAATTTTCAATGTTTGAGACGAAGACGAAAATGCAGCATTTACTGTCACCTCCTTTTTCTTCTAATTAAGTATTAGACCCAATAAATTAAGTGTATTTTAAATCACAAGACATTTTCTGTTAAAACACATTTTTTTTTAATAATTAATTATTTTCAAACTTATATCTCGCTTATGGTTAGTTCTACATGAAAAATGCAAATAACTATTTTGTAGGAAATTTTATCACCTTTAATTTTGGTGAAAAGTTAAAAATTGATAGAAGTAACTGTTTTCGAGATATAAGCAAAAAACAAAAAAACTGTTACCTTAATTAAGCGCTTGCATATAAGCAAATTTAGTACTACTAGTATTGTTATTATAAATGTTATTGTTATTAATATGACAACTAAAGACAACTCTAAGACTTTAGTGACTTTTATGTCTCCTCCTTTTTCTTTTACTAAAGTGTTAGACACAATTAATTTAGTTTAATTTCAGTTTTTCAAACATTTTATTTTAAAGCAAATTTTTGTTAAATATTAAAAACTATAAAATGGCTTAGATTGCCTAAAAACACAGATCACACATGATCTTTTGCATAGAAATGAGAAAACGCTCATCTAACACAAAATAAGCTTCATTTTTGCTTAGAAAACTAAGCTTACTTTTATTACTACTATTATTATTATTATTATTATTATTATTATTACTATTATTATTACTATTATTTTTATTATTATTATTACTATTATTATTATTATTATTATTATTATTATTATTATTATTATTATTATTATTATTATTATTCTTATTCTTATTATTATTATTATTATTAAAAACCGATTATAACTTTTGTATAGTAAATGTTTTTATACCAGTTTTAAAATGAGTTATTAATTTTAGACAATTTCTTGCCTAAAAACACAGATCACAGATGATCTCTTGCATAGAAATGAGAAAACGCTCATATAACACAAAATAAGATTCATTTTTGCTTAGAAAACTAAGCTTACTTTTATTACTACTATTATTATTATTATTATTATTATTACTATTATTTTTATTATTTTTATTATTATTATTACTATTATTATTTTTATTATTATTATTATTATTAAAAACCGATAATAACTTTTGTATAGTAAATGTTTTTATACCAGTTTTAAAATGAGTTATTAATTTTAGACAATTTCTTGCCTAAAAACACAGATCACAGATGATCTCTTGCATAGAAATGAGAAAACGCTCATATAACACAAAATAAGCTTCATTTTTGCTTAGAAAACTAAGCTTACTTTTATTTCTACTATTATTATTATTTTTATTATTATTATTATTACTATTATTTTTATTATTATTATTACTATTATTATTATTATTATTACTATTATTATTATTATTATTATTATTATTAAAAACCGATTATAACTTTTGTATAGTAAATGTTTTTATACCAGTTTTAAAATGAGTTATTAATTTTAGACAATTTCTTGCCTAAAAACACAGATCACAGATGATCTCTTGCATAGAAATGAGAAAACGCTCATATAACACAAAATAAGCATCATTTTTACATAGAAAACTAAGCTTACTTTTATTACTACTATTATTATTATTTTTATTATTATTATTACTACTATTATTTTTATTATTATTATTATTATTATTATTATTATTATTATTATTAATATTATTATTATTAAAAACCGATTATAACTTTTGTATAGTAAATGTTTTTAAACCAGTTTTAAAATGAGTTATTAATTTTAGACAATTTCTTGCCTAAAAACACAGATCACAGATGATCTCTTGCATAGAAATGAGAAAACGCTCATATAACACAAAATAAGCTTCATTTTTGCTTAAAAAAATTAGCTTACTTTTATTACTACTATTATTATTATTTTTATTATTATTATTATTACTATTATTTTTATTATTATTATTATTATTATTATTATTATTAATATTATTATTATTAAAAACCGATTATAACTTTTGTATAGTAAATGTTTTTAAACCAGTTTTAAAATGAGTTATTAATTTTAGACAATTTCTTGCCTAAAAACACAGATCACAGATGATCTCTTGCATAGAAATGAGAAAACGCTCATATAACACAAAATAAGCATCATTTTTACTTAGAAAACTAAGCTTACTTTTATTACTACTATTATTATTATTTTTATTATTATTATTATTACTATTATTTTTATTATTATTATTATTATTATTATTATTAATATTATTATTATTAAAAACCGATTATAACTTTTGTATAGTAAATGTTTTTAAACCAGTTTTAAAATGAGTTATTAATTTTAAACAATTTCTTGCCTAAAAACACCGATCACAGATGATCTCTTGCATAGAAATGAGAAAACGCTCATATAACACAAAATAAGCTTCATTTTTGCTTAAAAAACTAAGCTTACTTTTATTACTACTATTATTATTATTTTTATTATTATTATTATTACTATTATTTTTATTATTATTATTATTATTATTATTATTAATATTATTATTATTAAAAACCGATTATAACTTTTGTATAGTTAATGTTTTTATACCAGTTTTAAAATGAGTGATTTATTTTAGACAATTTCTTGCCTAAAAACTATAAAATGGCTTAGATTGCCTAAAAACACAGATCACACATGATCTTTTGCATAGAAATGAGAAAACGCTCATGTAACACACAAAATAAGCTTCATTTTTCCTTATTAAAAGTATTAACATTATTATTACTTTTGTTACTATTACTATTATTATTATTATTATTATTATTATTATTATTATTATTATTATTGTTATTATTATTATTATTATTATTATTATTATTATTATTATTAAAAAATTATATTAAACAGACAGAAAACGTCGTATTCTGACACAAAAAAACGAATTACGTTATAGACTTGACGAGAGCGGCGTATCTCGGACTCTTATAGGACCCTTATAGGGTCAAAAAGTATCAGTTTGAATTAAAACAAATTATTTTTGTTGACTCTCAGTCTGAATTGTTTATCAGTTCAAACAAAAACGGCTTATTTTAGACGATCTTTTGCTTTGAACTAGAAAACTTATATCGAACAGACTAAAAACGTATTAATCTGGCATAAAAGAGCAATTTATGTATCACTTTGGGTAAAGGCAGCTAATCCTATTCGTTTCATTGCTCAAAATAGACAAAATTGTTAATAAATCTAACAAAAACGCTGTATTCTAGCACAAAATACTAATTACATTATAGTTTCGACGAGAATAGCTTATTTGGAATGACTCTATGCTTCCAAACGAGTAAATTTTTATTAAACAGATGCCAAACATCATGTTTTGTCCTATAAAGATATTTTATATTGCAGTTTGTATTAAAACAAAATATTTTCGTTGATTCTTTGTTCGAAGCAGCAAACCTAACATTAAAGAATCTGAAAACTTTGTATTCGGACACAAACCACCGAATTTT
>NC_087397.1:17942500-17975000 GCF_031307605.1 Tribolium castaneum
CGACTCTGAAGACTTCAGTGACTTTTATGTCACCTCTTTTTTCATCTAATAAAGTATTGGACCCAATAAATTAAGTGTATTTTAAATCACAAGACATTTTCTGTTAAAGCACTTTTTTTTTAAATATTAATTATTTTCAAACTTATATCTCGCTTATGGTTAGTCCTGCATAAAAAATGCAAATTACTATTTTGTAGGAAATTTTATCAGCTTTAATTTTAGTAAAATGATAAAAATTGATAAGAGTAACTGTTTTCAAGATATAAGCAAGAAACCAAAAAACTGTTACCTTAATTAAGCGCTTGCATATAAGCAAATTTAGTACTAAAAACAACTCTGAAGACTTTGGTGACTTTTATGTTTTCTCCTTTTTTCTCTACTAAAGTGTTAGACCCAATTAATTTAGTTTAATATCGGTTTTTCAAACATTTTATTTTAAAGCAAATTTTTGTTAAAGACTATTTATATCCAACTCTATAACTCGCTTATGGTTGGTCCTACAAAAAAATGCAAATAACTATTTTGTAGGAAATTTTATCAGCTTTAATTTTGAAACAAGATAAAAATTGATAGGGGTAACTGTTTTCGAGATATAAGCAAGAAACCAAAAAACTGTTACCTTAATTAAGCGTTTGCATATAAGCAAATTTAGTACTATTAGTATTTTTATTATTAATGTTATTGTTATGAATATGACGACTAAAGACGACTCTGAAACATTTAGTGACTTTTATGTCTTCTCCTTTTTCCTCTTCTAATTTTTGTTAAATATTAAAAACTATAAAATGGCTTAGATTGCCTAAAAACACAGATCACACATGATCTTTTGCATAGTAATGAGAAAACGCTCATGTAACACACAAAATAAGCTCCATTTTTTCTAATTAAAAGTATTATTATTATTATTACTTTTGTTACTATTACTATTATTATTATTATTATTATTGTTAATATTATTATTATTATTTATATTATTATTATTATTAACTTTTGTATAGTAAATGTTTTTATACCAGTTTTAAAATGAGTTATTATTTTTAGACAATTTCTTGCCTAAAAACACAGATCACAGATGATTTCTTGCATAGAAATGAGAAAACACTCATATAACACACAAAATAAGCTCCATTTTTGCTTAGAAAACTAAGCATACTTTTATTACTATTATTATTATTTTTATTATTATTATTGTTATTATTATTATTATTATTATTATTATTATTGTTATTATTATTATTATAATTGTTATTATTAAAAACCGATTATAACTTTTGTACAGTATTGTTTTTATACCAGTTTTAAAATGAGTGATTAATTTTAGCCAATTTCTTGACTAAAAACTATAAAATGGCTTAGATTGCCTAAAAACACAAATCACACATGATCTTTTGCATAGAAATGAGAAAACGCTCATATAACACAAAATAAGCTTCATTTTTGCTCAGAAAACTAAGCTTAATTTTATTACTACTATTATTATTATTTTTATTATTATTATTATTATTACTAATATTTTTATTATTATTACTATTATTATTATTATTATTATTATTATTATTATTATTAATATTATTATTATTAAAAACCGATTATAACTTTTGTATAGTAAATGTTTTTATACCAGTTTTAAAATGAGTTATTAATTTTAGACAATTTCTTGCCTAAAAACACAAATCACAGATGATCTCTTGCATAGAAATGAGAAAACGCTCAGATTACTAAAATTAAAGCTGATAAAATTTCCTACAAAATAGTTATTTGCATTTTTCATGTAGGACTAACCATAAGCGAGATATAAGTTTGAAAATAGTTAATATTTAAAAAAAAGTGCTTTAACAGAAAATGTCTTGTGATTAAAATACACTTAATTTAATGGGTTCAATACTTTATTAGAAGAAAAAGGAGGTGACATAAAAGTCACCAAAGCCTTGAGAGTCGTTTTTAGTCGTCATATTAATAACAATAACATTAATAATAATAATACTAATAGTACTAAATTTGCAAATATGCAAGCGCTTAATTAAGGTTACAGTTTCTTGCTTATATCCCGAAAACAGTTACTCCTATCAATTTTTATCTTTTTTTCAAAATTAAAGCTGATAAAATTTCCTACAAAATAGTTATTTGCATTTTTCTTGTAGGACCAAGTATAAGCGAGTTATAAAGATGGATATAAATAATATTTAACAAAAATTTGCTTTAAAATAAAATGTTTGAAATACTGAAATTAAACTAAGTTAATTGTGTCTAACACTTTAGTAGAGGAAAAAGGAGAAGACATAAAAGTCACTAAAGGTTTCAGAGTCGTCTTTAATCGTCATACTAATAACAATAACATTAATAATAATAATACTAATAGTACTAAATTTGCTTGTATGCAACGCTTAATTAAGATGACAGTTTTCTGGTTTCTTGCTTATATCTCGAAAACAGTTACTCCTATCAATTTTTATTTTTTTACTAAAATTAAAGCCGATAAAATTTCTTACAAAATAGTTTTTTGCATTTTTCATGTAGGACTAACCATAAGCGAGATATAAGTTTGAACATAATCAATATTTAAAAAAAAAGTGCTTTAACAAAAAATGTCTTGTGATTTAAAATACACTTAATTTATTGGATCCAATACTTTATTAGAAGAAAAAGGAGGTGACTTAAAAGTCACTGAAGTCTTCAGAGTCGTTTTTAAATGCTGCATTTTCGTCTACGTCTCAAACATTGAAAACTGAATTACATTTTTGTTCAGTAACTGTTACAGTTTTCACTTTGGTTTTTTGCTTATATCTCGAAAACAGTTACTCCTATAAATTTTTATCTTTCCTTCAAAATTAAAGCTGATAAAATTTTCTCCAAAATAGTTTTATGCATTTTTTTTGTAGGACCAACCATAAGCGAGTTACAGAGTTGGATATAAAGAATCTTTAACAAAAATTTGCTTTAAAATAAAATGTTTGAAAAACCGAAATTAAACTAAATTAATTGGGTCTAACACTTTAGTAGAGGAAAAAGGAGGAGACGTAAAAGTCACCAAAGTCTTCAGAGTCGTTTTTAATCGTCATATTAATAACAATAACATTAATAATAATAATACTAATAGTACTAAATTTGCTTATATGCAAGCGCTTTATTAATGTAACAGTTTTTTGGTTTCTTGCTTATATCTCGAAAACAGTTACTCCTATCAATTTTTATCTCTTTTTCTAAATTAAAGCTGATAAAATTTCCTACAAAACAGTTATTTGCATTTTTTTGTAGGACCAACCATAAGCGAGTTATAGAGTTGGACATAAATAATCTTTAACAAAAATTTGCTTAAAAATAAAATGTTTGAAAAACCGATATTAAACCAAATTAATTGGGTCTAACACTTTAGTAGAGGAAAAAGGGGAAGACATAAAAGTCACCAAAGTCTTCAGAGTTGTTTTTAGTACTAAATTTGCTTATATGCAAGCGCTTAATTAAGGTAACAGTTTTTTGGTTTCTTGCTTATATCTCGAAAACAGTTACTCCTATTAATTTTTATCTTTTTACTAAAATTAAAGCTGATAAAATTTCCTACAAATTAGTAATTTGCTTTTTTCCTGTAGGACTAACCATAAGCGAAATGTAAGTTTGAAAATAATTAATATTTAAAAAAAAGTGCTTTAACAGAAAATGTCTTGTGATTTAAAATACACTTAATTTAATGGGTCCAATACTTTATTAGAAGAAAAAGGAGGTGACATAAAAGTCACTGAAGTCTTCAGAGTCGATTTTAAATGCTGCATTTTCGTCTTTGTCTCAAACATTGAAAACTGAATTACATTTTTGTTCAGTAACAGTTACAGTTTTCTTATTGGTTTTTTGCTTATATCTCCAAAACAGTTACTCCTATCAATTTTTATCTTTTTTTCAAAATTCAAGCTGATAAAATTTCCTACAAAATAGTTATTTGCATTTTTCTTGTAGGACCAACTATAAGCGCGTTATAGAGTTGGATATAAATAATCTTTAACAAAAATTTGCTTTAAAATAAAATGTTTGAAAAACCTAAATTAAACTAAATTAATTGGGTCTAACACTTTAGTAGAGGAAAAAGGAGGAGACGTAAAAGTCACCAAAGTCTTCAGAGTCGTTTTTAATCGTCATATTAATAACAATAACATTAATAATAATAATACTAATAGTACTAAATTTGCTTATATGCAAGCGCTTTATTAAGGTAACAGTTTCTTGCTTATATTTCGAAAACAGTTACTCCTATCAATTTTTATCTTTTTACTAAAATTAAAGCTGATAAAATTTCCTACAAAATAGTTATTTGCATTTTTTATGTAGGACTAACCATAAGCGAGATATAAGTTTGAAAATAATCAATATTTAAAAAAAAGTGCTTTAACAAAAAATGTCTTGTGATTTAAAATACACTTAATTTATTGGGTCCAATACTTTATTAGAAAAAAAAGGAGGTGACTTAAAAGTCACTGAAGTCTTCAGAGTCGTTTTTAAATGCTGCATTTTCGTCTACGTCTCAAACATTGAAAACTGAATTACATTTTTGTTCAGTAACTGTTACAGTTTTCACTTTGGTTTTTTGCTTATATCTCGAAAACAGTTACTCCTATAAATTTTTATCTTTCCTTCAAAATTAAAGCTGATAAAATTTCCTACAAAATAGTTTGTAGCATTTTTTTTGTAAGACCAACCATAAGCGAGTTATAGAGTTAGATACAAATAATCATTAACAAAAATTCTCTTTAAAATAAAATGTTTGAAAAACCGAAATTAAACTAAATTAATTGGGTCTAACACTTTAGTAGAAGAAAAAGGAAAAGACATAAAAGTCACCTAAGTCTTCAGAGTCGTTTTTAGTCGTCATATTAATAACAATAACATTAATAATAATAATACTAATAGTACCAAATTTGCTTATATGCAAGCGCTTAATTAAGGTACATTTTCTGTTAAAGCAGTATTTTTTTAAATATTAATTATTTTCAAACTTACATCTCGCTTATGGTTAGTCCTACATAAAAAATGCAAATTACTATTTTGTAGGAAATTTTATCAGCTTTAATTTTAGTAAAAAGATAAAAATTAATAGGAGTAACTGTTTTCGAGATATAAGCAAGAAACCAAAAAACTGTAACCTTAATTAAGCGCTTGCATATAAGCAAATTTAGTCACTAAAAACCACTCTGAAGACTTTGGTGACTTTTATGTCTTCTCCTTTTTCCTCTACTAAAGTGTTACACCCAATTAATTTGGTTTAATATCGGTTTTTTAAACATTTTATTTTAAAGAAAATTTTTGTTAAAGATTATTTATATCCAACTCTATAACTCGCTTAAGGTTGGTCCTACAAAAAAATGCAAATAACTATTTTGTAGGAAATTTTATCAGCTTTAATTTTAAAAAAGAGATAAAAATTGATAGGAGTAACTGTTTTCGCGATATAAGCAAGAAGCCAAAAAACTGTTACCTTAATAAAGCGCTTGCATATAAGCAAATTTAGTACTATTAGTATTATAATTATTAATGTTATTGTGAATAATATGACGATTAAAAACGACTCTGAAGACTTTGGTGACTTTTACGTCTCCTCCTTTTTCCTCTACTAAAGTGTTAGACCCAATTAATTTAGTTTAATTTCGGTTTTTCAAACAATTTATTTTAAAGCAAATTTTTGTTAAAGATTATTTATATAAAACTCTATAACTCGCTTATGGTTAGTCTTACAAAAGAAATGCAGATAACTATTTTGTAGGAAATTTTATCAGCTTTAATTTTAGTAAAAAGATAAAAATTGATAGGAGTAACTGTTTTCGAAATATAAGCAAGATACTGTTACCTCAATTAAGCGCTTGCATATAAACAAATTTAGTAATATTAGTATTATTATTATTAATGTTATTGTTATTAATATGACGACTAAAAACGACTCTCAAGACTTTGGTGACTTTTATGTCTTCTCCTTTTTCCTCTACTAAAGTGTTAGTCTTAATTAATTTAGTATAGTTTCGGTTTTTCAAACATTTTATTTTAAAGCAAATTTTTGTTAAATATTATTTATATCCAACTCTATAACTCGTTTATGCTTGGTCCTACAAGAAAAATGCAAATAACTATTTTGTAGGAAATTTTATCAGCTTTAATTTTAGTAAAAAAATAAAAATTGATAGGAGTAACTGTTTTCGAAATATAAGCAAAAAACCAATAAGAAAACTGTAACTGTTACTGAACAAAAATGTAATTCAGTTTTCAATGTTTGAGACAAAGACGAAAATGCAGCATTTAAAATCGACTCTGAAGACTTCAGTGACATTTAAGTCACTTCCTTTTTCTTCTAATAAAGTATTGGACCCAATAAATTAAGTGTATTTTAAATCACAAGACATTTTTTGTTAAAGCGCTTTTTTTTTTTAAATATTGATTATTTTCAAACTTATATCTCGCTTATAGTTAGTCCTACATGAAAAATGCAAAAAACTATTTTGTAGGAAATTTTATCAGCTTTAATTTTAGTAAAAAGATAAAAATTGATAGGAGTAACTGTTTTCGAGATATAAGCAAGAAACCAAAAAACTGTCACCTTAATTAAGCGTTTGCATTTAAGCAAATTTAGTACTATTAGTATTATTATTATTAATGTTATTGTTATTAATATGACGACTAAAGACGACTCTGAAGCATTTAGTGACTTTTATGTCTTCTCCTTTTTCCTCTACTAAAGTGTTAGACACAATTAATTTAGTTTAATTCCGGTTTTTCAAGCATTTTATTTTAAAGCAAATTTTTGTTAAATATTATTTATATCCAACTCTATAACTCGTTTATGCTTGGTCCTACAAGAAAAATGCAAATAACTATTTTGTAGGAAATTTTATCAGCTTTAATTATAGTAAAAAAATAAAAATTGATAGGAGTAACTGTTTTCGAAATATAAGCAAAAAACCAATAAGAAAACTGTAACTGTTACTGAACAAAAATGTAATTCAGTTTTCAATGTTTGAGACAAAGACGAAAATGCAGCATTTAAAATCGACTCTGAAGACTTCAGTGACTTTTAGGTCACCTCCTTTTTCTTCTAATAAAGTATTGGACCCATTAAATTAAGTGTATTTTAAATCACAAGACATTTTCTGTTAAAGCACTTTTTTTTTAAATATTAATTATTTTCAAACTTATATCTCGCTTATGGTTAGTCCTACATAAAAAATGCAAATAACTATTTTGTAGGAAATTTTATCAGCTTTAATTCTAGAAAAAAGATAAAAATTGATAGGAGTAACTGTTTTCGAAATATAAGCAAGAAACTGTTACCTTAATTAAGCGCTTGCATATAAGCAAATTTAGTACTATTAGTATTATTATTATTAATGTTATTGTTATTAGTATGACGATTAAAGACGACTCTGAAACCTTTAGTGACTTTTATGTCTTCTCCTTTTTCCTCCACTAAAGTGTTAGACACAATTAATTTAGTTTAATTTCAGTATTTCAAACATTATATTTTAAAGCAAATTTTTGTTAAATATTATTTATATCCATTTTTATAACTCGCTTATACTTAGTCCTACAAGAAAAATGCTAATAACTATTTTGTAGGAAATTTTATCAGCTTTAATTTTAGTGAAAAGATAAAAATTGATAGGAGTAACTGTTTTCGAGATATAAGCAAGAAACCAAAAAACTGTTACCTTAATAAAGCGCTTGCATATAAGCAAATTTAGTACTATTAGTATTATTATTATTAATGTTATTGTTATTAATATGACGACCAAAAACGACTCTGAAGACTTTGGTGCCTTTTATGTTTTCTCCTTTTTCCTATACTAAAGTGTTAGACTCAATTAATTTAGTTTAATTTAGGTTTTTCAAACATTTTATTTTAAAGCAAATTTTTGTTAAAGATTATTTATTCCAACTCTATAACTCGCTTATGGTTAGTCTTACAAAAGAAATGCACATAACTATTTTGTAGGAAATTTTATCATCTTTAATTTTGAAAGAAAGATAAAAATTGATAGGAGTAATTGTTTTCGAGATATAAGCAAAAAACCAAAGTGAAAACTGTTACAGTTACTAAACAAAAATGTAATTCAGTTTTCAATGTTTGAGACGAAGACGAAAATGCATTATTTAAAAACGACTCTGAAGACTTCAGTGACTTTTATGTCACCTCCTTTTTCTTCTAATAAAGTATTGGACCCAATAAATTAAGTGTAATTTAAATCACAAAATATTTTCTGTTAAAGCACTTTTTTTTTAAATATTAATTATTTTCAAACTTATATCTCGCTTATGGTTAGTCCTACATAAAAAATGCAAATAACTATTTTGTAGGAAATTTTATCAGCTTTAATTTTAGTAAAAAGATAAAAATTGATAGGAGTAACTGTTTTCGAAATATAAGCAAGAAACTGTTACCTTAATTAAGCGCTTGCATATAAGCAAATTTAGTAATATTAGTATTATTATTATTAATGTTATTGTTATTAATATGACGACTAAAAACGACTCTCAAGGCTTTGGTGACTTTTATGTCTTCTCCTTTTTCCTCTACTAAAGTGTTAGTCTTAATTAATTTAGTTTAGTTTCGGTTTTTCAAACATTTTATTTTAAAGCAAATTTTTGTTAAATATTATTTATATCCAACTCTATAACTCGTTTATGCTTGGTCCTACAAGAAAAATGCAAATAACTATTTTGTAGGAAATTTTATCAGCTTTAATTTTAGTAAAAAAATAAAAATTGATAGGAGTAACTGTTTTCGAAATATAAGCAAAAAACCAATAAGAAAACTGTAACTGTTACTGAACAAAAATGTAATTCAGTTTTCAATGTTTGAGACAAAGACGAAAATGCAGCATTTAAAATCGACTCTGAAGACTTCAGTGACATTTAAGTCACTTCCTTTTTCTTCTAATAAAGTATTGGACCCAATAAATTTAGTGTATTTTAAATCACAAGACATTTTTTGTTAAAGCGCTTTTTTTTTTAAATATTGATTATTTTCAAACTTATATCTCGCTTATAGTTAGTCCTACATGAAAAATGCAAAAAACTATTTTGTAGGAAATTTTATCAGCTTTAATTTTAGTAAAAAGATAAAAATTGATAGGAGTAACTGTTTTCGAGATATAAGCAAGAAACCAAAAAACTGTCACCTTAATTAAGCGTTTGCATTTAAGCAAATTTAGTACTATTAGTATTATTATTATTAATGTTATTGTTATTAATATGACGACTAAAGACGACTCTGAAGCATTTAGTGACTTTTATGTCTTCTCCTTTTTCCTCTACTAAAGTGTTAGACACAATTAATTTAGTTTAATTCCGGTTTTTCAAGCATTTTATTTTAAAGCAAATTTTTGTTAAATATTATTTATATCCAACTCTATAACTCGTTTATGCTTGGTCCTACAAGAAAAATGCAAATAACTATTTTGTAGGAAATTTTATCAGCTTTAATTTTAGTAAAAAAATAAAAATTGATAGGAGTAACTGTTTTCGAAATATAAGCAAAAAACCAATAAGAAAACTGTAACTGTTACTGAACAAAAATGTAATTCAGTTTTCAATGTTTGAGACAAAGACGAAAATGCAGCATTTAAAATCGACTCTGAAGACTTCAGTGACTTTTAGGTCACCTCCTTTTTCTTCTAATAAAGTATTGGACCCATTAAATTAAGTGTATTTTAAATCACAAGACATTTTCTGTTAAAGCACTTTTTTTTTAAATATTAATTATTTTCAAACTTATATCTCGCTTATGGTTAGTCCTACATAAAAAATGCAAATAACTATTTTGTAGGAAATTTTATCAGCTTTAATTCTAGAAAAAAGATAAAAATTGATAGGAGTAACTGTTTTCGAAATATAAGCAAGAAACTGTTACCTTAATTAAGCGCTTGCATATAAGCAAATTTAGTACTATTAGTATTATTATTATTAATGTTATTGTTATTAGTATGACGATTAAAGACGACTCTGAAACCTTTAGTGACTTTTATGTCTTCTCCTTTTTCCTCCACTAAAGTGTTAGACACAATTAATTTAGTTTAATTTCAGTATTTCAAACATTATATTTTAAAGCAAATTTTTGTTAAATATTATTTATATCCATTTTTATAACTCGCTTATACTTAGTCCTACAAGAAAAATGCTAATAACTATTTTGTAGGAAATTTTATCAGCTTTAATTTTAGTGAAAAGATAAAAATTGATAGGAGTAACTGTTTTCGAGATATAAGCAAGAAACCAAAAAACTGTTACCTTAATAAAGCGCTTGCATATAAGCAAATTTAGTACTATTAGTATTATTATTATTAATGTTATTGTTATTAATATGACGACCAAAAACGACTCTGAAGACTTTGGTGCCTTTTATGTTTTCTCCTTTTTCCTATACTAAAGTGTTAGACTCAATTAATTTAGTTTAATTTAGGTTTTTCAAACATTTTATTTTAAAGCAAATTTTTGTTAAAGATTATTTATTCCAACTCTATAACTCGCTTATGGTTAGTCTTACAAAAGAAATGCACATAACTATTTTGTAGGAAATTTTATCATCTTTAATTTTGAAAGAAAGATAAAAATTGATAGGAGTAATTGTTTTCGAGATATAAGCAAAAAACCAAAGTGAAAACTGTTACAGTTACTAAACAAAAATGTAATTCAGTTTTCAATGTTTGAGACGAAGACGAAAATGCATTATTTAAAAACGACTCTGAAGACTTCAGTGACTTTTATGTCACCTCCTTTTTCTTCTAATAAAGTATTGGACCCAATAAATTAAGTGTAATTTAAATCACAAAATATTTTCTGTTAAAGCACTTTTTTTTTAAATATTAATTATTTTCAAACTTATATCTCGCTTATGGTTAGTCCTACATAAAAAATGCAAATAACTATTTTGTAGGAAATTTTATCAGCTTTAATTTTAGTAAAAAGATAAAAATTGATAGGAGTAACTGTTTTCGAAATATAAGCAAGAAACTGTTACCTTAATTAAGCGCTTGCATATAAGCAAATTTAGTAATATTAGTATTATTATTATTAATGTTATTGTTATTAATATGACGACTAAAAACGACTCTCAAGGCTTTGGTGACTTTTATGTCTTCTCCTTTTTCCTCTACTAAAGTGTTAGTCTTAATTAATTTAGTTTAGTTTCGGTTTTTCAAACATTTTATTTTAAAGCAAATTTTTGTTAAAGATTATTTATATCCAACTCTATAACGCGCTTATGGTTGGTCCTACAAGAAAAATGCAAATAACTATTTTGTAGGAAATTTTATCAGCTTCAATTTTGAAAAAAAAATAAAAATTGATAGGAGTAACTGTTTTCGAGATATAAGCAAAAAACCAATAAGAAAACTGTAACTGTTACTGAACAAAAATGTAATTCAGTTTTCAATGTTTGAGACAAAGACGAAAATGCAGCATTTAAAATCGACTCTGAAGACTTCAGTGACTTTTAAGTCACTTCCTTTTTCTTCTAATAAAGTATTGGACCCAATAAATTTAGTGTATTTTAAATCACAAGACATTTTTTGTTAAAGCGCTTTTTTTTTAAATATTGATTATTTTCAAACTTATATCTCGCTTATGGTTAGTCCTACATGAAAAATGCAAAAAACTATTTTGTAGGAAATTTTATCAGCTTTAATTTTAGTAAAAAGATAAAAATTGATAGGAGTAACTGTTTTCGAGATATAAGCAAGAAACCAAAAAACTGTCACCTTAATTAAGCGTTTGCATTTAAGCAAATTTAGTACTATTAGTATTATTATTATTAATGTTATTGTTATTAATATGACGACTAAAGACGACTCTGAAGCATTTAGTGACTTTTATGTCTTCTCCTTTTTCCTCTACTAAAGTGTTAGACACAATTAATTTAGTTTAATTCCGGTTTTTCAAGCATTTTATTTTAAAGCAAATTTTTGTTAAATATTATTTATATCCAACTCTATAACTCGTTTATGCTTGGTCCTACAAGAAAAATGCAAATAACTATTTTGTAGGAAATTTTATCAGATTTAATTTTAGTAAAAAAATAAAAATTGATAGGAGTAACTGTTTTCGAAATATAAGCAAAAAACCAATAAGAAAACTGTAACTGTTACTGAACAAAAATGTAATTCAGTTTTCAATGTTTGAGACAAAAACGAAAATGCAGCATTTAAAATCGACTCTGAAGACTTCAGTGACTTTTAGGTCACCTCCTTTTTCTTCTAATAAAGTATTGGACCCATTAAATTAAGTGTATTTTAAATCACAAGACATTTTCTGTTAAAGCACTTTTTTTTTAAATATTAATTATTTTCAAACTTATATCTCGCTTATGGTTAGTCCTACATAAAAAATGCAAATAACTATTTTGTAGGAAATTTTATCAGCTTTAATTTTAGAAAAAAAATAAAAATTGATAGGAGTAACTGTTTTCGAAATATAAGCAAGAAACTGTTACCTTAATTAAGCGCTTGCATATAAGCAAATTTAGTACTATTAGTATTATTATTATTAATGTTATTGTTATTAGTATGACGATTAAAGACGACTCTGAAACCTTTAGTGACTTTTATGTCTTCTCCTTTTTCCTCTACTAAAGTGTTAGACACAATTAATTTAGTTTAATTTCAGTATTTCAAACATTATATTTTAAAGCAAATTTTTGTTAAATATTATTTATATCCATTTTTATAACTCGCTTATACTTAGTCCTACAAGAAAAATGCTAATAACTATTTTGTAGGAAATTTTATCAGCTTTAATTTTAGTGAAAAGATAAAAATTGATAGGAGTAACTGTTTTCGAGATATAAGCAAGAAACCAAAAAACTGTTACCTTAATAAAGCGCTTGCATATAAGCAAATTTAGTACTATTAGTATTATTATTATTAATGTTATTGTTATTAATATGACGACCAAAAACGACTCTGAAGACTTTGGTGCCTTTTATGTTTTCTCCTTTTTCCTATACTAAAGTGTTAGACTCAATTAATTTAGTTTAATTTAGGTTTTTCAAACATTTTATTTTAAAGCAAATTTTTGTTAAAGATTATTTATATCCAACTCTATAACTCGCTTATGGTTAGTCTTACAAAAGAAATGCACATAACTATTTTGTAGAAAATTTTATCAGCTTTAATTTTGAAAGAAAGATAAAAATTGATAGGAGTAATTGTTTTCGAGATATAAGCAAAAAACCAAAGTGAAAACTGTTACAGTTACTAAACAAAAATGTAATTCAGTTTTCAATGTTTGAGACGAAGACGAAAATGCATTATTTAAAAACGACTCTGAAGACTTCAGTCACTTTTATGTCACCTCCTTTTTCTTCTAATAAAGTATTGGACCCAATAAATTAAGTGTAATTTAAATCACAAGATATTTTCTGTTAAAGCACTTTTTTTTTAAATATTAATTATTTTCAAACTTATATCTCGCTTATGGTTAGTCCTACATAAAAAATGCAAATAACTATTTTGTAGGAAATTTTATCAGCTTTAATTTTAGTAAAAAGATAAAAATTGATAGGAGTAACTGTTTTCGAAATATAAGCAAGAAACTGTTACCTTAATTAAGCGCTTGCATATAAGCAAATTTAGTAATATTAGTATTATTATTATTAATGTTATTGTTATTAATATGACGACTAAAAACGACTCTCAAGACTTTGGTGACTTTTATGTCTTCTCCTTTTTCCTCTACTAAAGTGTTAGTCTTAATTAATTTAGTTTAGTTTCGGTTTTTCAAACATTTTATTTTAAAGCAAATTTTTGTTAAAGATTATTTATATCCAACTCTATAACGCGCTTATGGTTGGTCCTACAAGAAAAATGCAAATAACTATTTTGTAGGAAATTTTATCAGCTTCAATTTTGAAAAAAAGATAAAAATTGATAGGAGTAACTGTTTTCGAGATATAAGCAAAAAACCAATAAGAAAACTGTAACTGTTAATGAAGAAAAATGTAATTCAGTTTTCAATGTTTGAGACAAAGACGAAAATGTAGCATTTAAAATCGACTCTGAAGACTTCAGTGACTTTTAGGTCACTTCCTTTTTCTTCTAATAAAGTATTGGACCCATTAAATTAAGTGTATTTTAAATCACAAGACATTTTCTGTTAAAGCACTTTTTTTTTAAATATTAATTATTTTCAAACTTACATTTCGCTTATGGTTAGTCCTACAAGAAAAATGCAAATAACTATTTTGTAGAAAATTTTATCAGCTTGAATTTTGAAAAAAAGATAAAAATTGATAGGATTAACTGTTTTCGAGATATAAGCAAAAAACCAATAAGAAAACTGTATCTGTTACTGAACAAAAATGTAATTCAGTTTTCAATGTTTGAGTCAAAGACGAAAATGCAGCATTTAAAATCGACTCTGAAGACTTCAGTGACTTTTAGGTCACCCCCTTTTTCTTCTAATAAAGTATTGGACCCATTAAATTAAGTGTATTTTAAATCACAAGACATTTTCTGTTAAAGCACTTTTTTTTTAAATATTAATTATTTTCAAACTTACATCTCGCTTATGTTTAGTCCTACATGAAAAATGCAAATTACTATTTTGTAGGAAATTTTATCAGCTTTAATTTTAGTAAAAAGATAAAAATTAATAGGAGTAACTGTTTTCGAGATATAAGCAAGAAACCAAAAAACTGTTACCTTAATTAAGCGCTTGCATATAAGCAAATTTAGTACTAAAAGCAACTCTGAAAACTTTGGTGACTTTTATGTCTTCTTCCTTTTCCTCTACTAAAGTGTTAGACCCAATTAATTTGGTTTAATATCGGTTTCTCAAACATTTTATTTTAAAGCAAATTTTTGTTAAAGATTATTTATATCCAACTCTATAGCTCGCTTATGGTTGGTCCTACAAAAAAATGCAAATAACTATTTTGTAGGAAATTTTATCAGCTTTAATTTTGAAAAAGAGATAAAAATTGATAAGAGTAACTGTTTTCGAGATATAAGCAAGAAACCAAAAAACTGTTACCTTAATTAAGCCTTTGCATATAAGCAAATTTAGTACTATTAGTATTATTATTATTAATGTTATTGTTATTAATATGACGACTAAAGACGACTCTGAAACATTTAGTGACTTTTATGTCTTCTCCTTTTTCCTCTACTAAAGTGTTAGACACAATTAATTTAGTTTAATTCCGGTTTTTCAAGCATTTTATTTTAAAGCAAATTTTTGTTAAATATTATTTATATCCAACTCTATAACTCGTTTATGCTTGGTCCTACAAGAAAAATGTAAATAACTATTTTGTTGGAAATTTTATCAGCTTTAATTTAGGAAGAAAGATAAAATTTGATAGGAGTAACTGTTTTCGAGATATAAGCAAAAAATCAATAAGAAAACTGTAACTGTTACTGAACAAAAATGTAATTCAGTTTTCAATGTTTGAGACGAAGACGAAAATGCAGCATTTACTGTCACCTCCTTTTTCTTCTAATTAAGTATTGGACCCAATAAATTAAGTGTATTTTAAATCACAAGACATTTTCTGTTAAAACACATTTTTTTTTAATTATTAATTATTTTCAAACTTATATCTCGCTTATTGTTGATTCTACATGAAAAATGCAAATAACTATTTTGTAGGAAATTTTATCACCTTTAATTTTGGTGAAAAGTTAAAAATTGATATAAGTAACTGTTTTCGAGATATAAGCAAAAAACAAAAAACTGTTACCTTAATTAAGCGCTTGCATATAAGCAAATTTAGTACTACTAGTATTGTTATTATAAATGTTATTGTTATTAATATGACGACTAAAGACAACTCTAAGACTTTAGTGACTTTTATGTCTCCTCCTTTTTCCTTTACTAAAGTGTTAGACACAATTAATTTAGTTTAATTTCAGTTTTTCAAACATTTTTATTTTAAAGCAAATTTTTGTTAAATTTTAAAAACTATAAAATGGCTTAGATTGCCTAAAAACACAGATCACACATGATCTTTTGCATTGAAATGAGAAAACGCTCATCTAACACAAAATAAGCTTCATTTTTGCTTAGAAAACTAACCTTACTTTTATTACTACTATTATTATTACTATTATTTTTATTATTATTATTACTATTATTATTATTATTAATATTATTATTATTATTATTATTATTATTAATATTATTATTATTAAAAACCGATTATAACTTTTGTATAGTAAATGTTTTTATACCAGTTTTAAAATGAGTTATTATTTTTAGACAATTTCTTGCCTAAAAACACAGATCACAGATGATCTCTTGCATAGAAATGAGAAAACGCTCATATAACACAAAATAAGCTACATTTTTGCTTAGAAAACGAAGCTTACTTTTATTACTACTATTATTATTATTTTTATTATTATTATTATAATTACTATTATTTTTATTATTATTACTATTATTATTATTATTATTATTATTATTATTATTCATATTATTATTATTATTATTATTATTATTATTATTATTATTATTAATATTATTATTAAAAACCGAATATAACTTTTGTATAGTAAATGTTTTTATACCAGTTATAAATGAGTTATTAATTTTAGACAATTTCTTGCCTAAAAACACAGATCACAGATGATCTCTTGCATAGAAATGAGAAAACGCTCATATAACACAAAATAAGCTTCATTTTTGCTTAGAAAACTAAGCTTACTTTTATTACTACTATTATTATTATTTTTATTATTATTATTATTACTATTATTTTTATTCGTTAGTAAATCTTATAGTTATTCCTGTGACTAAAATCATTAATAGGTGTATTAGAGAAAGTATATTTCCAGCAGTTCTAAAAACTTCCAAAGTTGTACCGGTTTTTAAGAAAGGAGATCCGAATGACATCAGTAATTATAGACCTATTTCTCTAGTGCCTATCTTAGCAAAGGTTTTTGAGTTTATTTTAAAAAAGCAAATCAACTCGTATTTTGAGAATAATAGTCTCTACTCACAGTTCCAATTTGGTTTTAGATGCAATCACTCAACATCCCTAGCTATTAACTACCTTAGTGAAAAAATTTTGTCTAGTTTTGAAAATAAGGAAAATACCTATGTTTGCTGTTTGGACTTAACAAAAGCATTTGATTGTGTTGAGCATGGTATATTGTTACAAAAATTAAAATCATATGGATTCTGTGTCAAAAGTATTAGTTTGATGAATTCATACTTAATAAATAGATGTCAGTTCGTTTCTGCTCACAATATTAATTCCAATAAAATGGAAATTAAATTTGGTGTACCGCAAGGATCGGTCCTAGGACCGACTCTATTTCTCATCTTTATAAATGACCTGCCACTTTCTATTAAAGATACTAATTTCTTACTGTTTGCTGACGACACCACTATCTATGGCGCTTTTGATTTAAAAGAGGCTCTGGATCACATAAAAACTTGTGTTGAAACCAAAATTAAAGACTGGTTTATTGGTAACAAACTTACCGTTAATTGTGCCAAAACTCAAGAAATTATTTTTTCCTTAAACAAATCATTTATTACCCCTTCTTATATTAAGCTGTTAGGTGTTTTTCTGGATTGTGGATTGACTTGGGAAACTCATTGCGACTACTTAGTTACTAAACTTTCTAAAAAATTGTTCTTGTTTAGGCAGTTGGTATCTACCTTATCGACTAAAACTTTATTATCAGTTTATCATGCCATATTTCACAGTGTTCTTTCATATGCCATCCTTGTTTGGGGTCATTCGCCACATACAGCTAAATTATTCAAAATACAAAGAAAATGTACCAGAATTATTGCTGGCTGTCACTATCAGAGTGACTGTCGTCAATATTTCAGAAACTTCAAAATTTTAACGGTTCCCTGCACTTATATTTTGCAATGTCTTCTATATACTCATCAAAACTTAAACAAATATGATTCGTTTGATCATACATACTCCACCAGATTCCGGCATTTACTCAGACCAAATTTTCTGCGATTATCACGTTCTAGAAACAGCACAAGTTATTACTGTATTAAATTATTTAACATGTTACCTGACACCTATAAAAACCTCGAGTTCAAGGCTTTTAAAAACTGTGTTAAATCTTTCCTGCTACAAGAGGCATTTTACTCTGTTGATGAATTCAGTAATTATTTTTGTAAAATGTCATCTTAACTAAGTTTTCTTATATAATTATTATTATCTGCTTTTGTAAACGGTTAAAGTGTATTTTCTTGTTTTCTCTTCTTTTCTTGGTGACGTATGTAAGATACTTTGTATTTATAACATCAATAAAACATTATCATCATTATTATTATTATTACTATTATTATTATTATTATTATTATTATTATTATTATTATTATTATTATTATTATTATTATTAAAAACCGATTATAACTTTTGTATAGTAAATGTTTTTATACCAGTTTTAAAATGAGTTATTAATTTTAGACAATTTCTTGCCTAAAAACACAGATCACAGATGATCTCTTGCATAGAAATGAGAAAACGCTCATATAACACAAAATAAGCTTCATTTTTGCTTAGAAAACTAAGCTTACTTTTATTACTACTATTATTAATATTTTTATTATTATTATTGTTATTACTATTATTTTTATTATTATTATTATTATTATTATTATTATTATTATTAATATTATTATTATTTAAACCGATTATAACTTTTGTATAGTAAATGTTTTTATACCATTTTAAAATGAGTTATTAATTTTAGACAATTTCTTGCCTAAAAACACAGATTACAGATGATCTCTTGCATAGAAATGAGAAAACGCTCAGATAACACAAAATAAGCTTCATTTTTGCTTAGAAAAACTAAGCTTTAATTTAGAAAGAAATTCATTATTATAAATATTATTATTATTATTATTTACTATTATTATTATTATTATTATTATTGTTATTATTACTATTATTATTATTATTATTATTATTATTATTGTTTATATTATTATTATTATTATTATTACAAACCGATTATAACTTTTGTATAGTAAATGTTTTTATACCAGTTTTAAAATGAGTGATTTACTTTAGACAATTTTTTGCCTAAAAACTATAAAATGGCTTAGATTGCCTAAAAACACAGATCACACATGATCTTTTGCATAGAAATGAGAAAACGCTCATGTAACACACAAAATAAGCTTCATTTTTCCTTAATAAAAGTATTAATATTATTATTACTTTTGTTACTATTACTATTATTATTATTATTATTATTATTATTATTATTATTATTATTATTATTATTATTATTATTATTGTCATTATTATTATTATTATTATTAAAAAATTATATTAAACAGGCAGAAAACGTCGTATTCTGACACAAAAATACGAATTACGTTATAGACTTGACGAGAACGGCGTATCTCGGATTCTTATAGGACTCTTATAGGGTCAAAAAGTATCAGTTTGGATTAAAACAAATTATTTTTGTTGACTCTCAGTCTGAATTGTTTATCAGTTCAAACAAAAACGGCTTATTTTAGACGATCTTTTGCTTTGAACAAGAAAACTTATATCGAACAGACTAAAAACGTATTAATCTGGCATAAAAGAGCAATTTATGTATCACTTTGGATAAATGCAGCTAATCCTATTCGTTTCATTGCTTAAAATAGACAAAATCGTTAATAAATCTAACAAAAACGCTGTATTCTAGCACAAAATACTAATTACATTATAGTTTCGACGAGAATAGCTTATTTGGAATGATTCTATGCTTCCAAACGAGTTAATTTTTATTAAACAGATGCCAAACATCATGTTTTGTCCTATAAAGACATTTTATATTGCAGTTTGTATTAAAACAAAATATTTTCGTTGATTCTTTGTTAGAACAGCAAACCTAACATTAAAGAATCTGAAAACTTTGTATTCGGACACAAACCACCGAATTTTGTATCAGTTTAGACAAAAACGGTTGATTTTCGACAATATATTGCTTTGAACAAGAAAACTTATATCAAACTGACTAAAAACGTCTTATTTTAGCACAAAACAAAAGATCTGCGTTATAGTCTTAACGAGAGCTGTTAATTTCAAACAGTTCTATGCTTTGAAACGAGTAAACTTTCACTGAACAGAGGAAAAACATCTTATTTCGCCTTTTAAAAACGATTCATGCCACAGTTAGGATGAAAACCAATTATTTTCGTTAATTCATTGTTACAAACAAGAAACCTTACATCAAAGTAACTGAAAACCCCTTATTCAGGCACAGAAATTCGAATTACGTTTCAGTCTGGACAAAAACTGCTTACTTTAGACGATCCTTTGTTTTGAATACAAAAACTTACATTAAAAAGATTAAAACGTCTTATTCTGGCTGAAAACTGCAAATTATGTATTACTTTGAATAAAAGCAGTTTATCCTGATTACTCCTTTGCTTAGAATAGAGCAAACTTGTATAAAACTTAATGAAAACTTTAAATTTCGTCTCAAAGAAATAATCTACGTTATAGTTTTGACCAGAACTGTTAATTTCAAACGATTTTATGCCCCCAAACGAGAAAACTTTCACTAAACAGATGCCAAACGTCTTAGTTCGTTTTATAAAAACGACATGTTACAGTTTAAACAAAAACAAATTATTTTCGTTGTTGTTGTGTCAAAATAATTTATTTCGAATGATTCAATGGAGCGAAACGAGTAAACTTTTATAGGACAGATGCAAAATACCATATTACCACATAAATCGTTATTTTAAAGCAAAGTATTAGCTTTTGCACTTGTTCAATTAAAGTTTGCTTACTTCGAAGTATGTAATCGTCCGAAATAATTTTTTTTTGTCAAAACTATAACGTAATTTGTTCTTTTGAGCCTGAATATAGAGTTTTCATTACGTTTTATAGTAGTTTACTCTACTCTAAGCATAGAATCAAACAGAGTAATCCGCTTTTGTTAAAGCTGATACATAATTTGCTCTTATTTTCGAGAATAAGACGTTTTCAATATGTTTGATAAAATTTTTTTTGTTTATAGCAAGGAATCGTTTAAAATAATCTGTATTTGCCTAAACTGATACGTAATTCGATATTTGTGCATGGATACGAAGTTTTCAGTTTCTTTGACGTGAAATTTCTTGTTGCAAAAGGTAATAATTTGCTTTAAAACAACGCTTTATATGGTAATATGTGGTTTTGCATCTGCCCCATAAAAGTTCATTAGTTTCGAATCATAAAATCGTTTGAAATAAACAGTGCTGGTCAAAACTATAACGTAATTTATTTCTTTGAGACGAAATTTAAAGTTTTCATTAAGTTTTATACAAGTTTACTCTATTCTAAGTAAAGGAGTAATCAGGATAAATTGCTTTTATCTAGAGTAATATATAATTTGCAGTTTTCAGCCAGAATAAGACGTTTTTAATCTTTTTAATGTAAGTTTTTGTATTCAAAACAAAGGATAGTCTAAAGTAAGCAGTTTTTGTCCAGACTGAAACGTAATTCGAATTTCTGTGCCTGAATAAGGGGTTTTCAGTTTCTTTGATGTAAGGTTTCTTGTTTGTAACAATGAATTAACGAAAATAATTGGTTTTTATCCAAACTGTGGCATGAATCGTTTTTAAAAGGCGAAATAAGATGTTTTTCCTCTGTTCAGTGAAATTTTGCTCGTTTCAAAGCATAGAACCGTTTGAAATTAACAGCTCTCGTTAAGACTATAAAGCAAATCTTTTGTTTTGTGCTAAAATAAGACGTTTTTAGTCAGTTTGATATAAGTTTTCTTGTTCAAAGCAAAATATTGTCGAAAATCAACCGTTTTTGTTTAAACTGATACAAAATTCGGTGGTTTGTGTCCGAATACAAAGTTTTCAGATTCTTAAATGTTAGGTTTGCTGCTTCTAACAAAGGATCAACGAAAATATTTTGTTTTAATACAAACTGCAATATAAAATGTTTTTATAGGACAAAACATGATGTTTGGCATCTGTTTAATAAAAATTTACTCGTTTGGAAGCATAGAACCATTCCAAATAAGCTATTCTCGTCGAAACTATAATGTAATTAGTATTTGGTGCTAGAATACAGCGTTTTTGTTAAATTTATCAACAATTTTGTCTATTTTAAGCAATGAAACGAATATGATTAGATGCCTTTATACAAAGTGATACATAAATTGCTCTTTTATGCCAGATTAATACGTTTTTAGTCTGTTCGATGTAAGTTTTCTTGTTCAAAGCAAAAGATCGTCTAAAATAAGCCGTTTTTGTTTAAACTGATGAACAATTCAGACTGAGAGTCAACACAAATAATTTGTTTTAATCCAAACTGATACTTTTTGACCCTATAAGAGTCCTATAAGAGTCCTATAAGTGTCCGTGATACGCCGTTCTCGTCAAGTCTATAACGTAATTCGTTTTTTTGTGTCAGAATACGACGTTTTCTATCTGTTTAATATAAGTTTTTAATAATAATAATAACAATAATAATAATAATAATAAAAATAATAATAATAATAATAATAATAATAATAATAATAATAATAATAATAATAATAATAATAATAATAATAATAATAATAATAATAATAATAATAATAGTAATAATAATAATAATAATAATAATAATAATAATAATAATAGAAATAATAATAGTAATAAAAGTAAGCTTAGTTTTCTAAGCAAAAATGAAGCTTATTTTGTGTGTTATATGAGCGTTTTCTCATTACTATGCAAGAAATCATCTGTGATGTGTTTTTAGGCAAGAAATTGTCTAAAATTAATAACCCATTTTAAAACTGGTATAAAAACATTTACTATACAAAAGTTAATATTATAAATAATAATAATAATAATAATAATAATAATGGTAATAGTAACAAAAGTAATAAAAATAATAATACTTTTAATAAGGAAAAATGAAGCTTATTTTGTGTGTTACATGAGCGTAATAATAATAATAATAATTATAATAATAAAAATAATAATAATAGTAATAAAAGTAAGCTTAGTTTTCTAAGCAAAAATGAAGCTTATTTTGTGTGTTATATGAGCGTTTTCTCATTTCTATGCAAGAGATCATCTGTGATGTGTTTTTAGGCAAGAAATTGAATAAAATTAATAACTCATTTTAAAACTGGTATAAAAACATTTATTATACAAAAGTTATAATCGGTTTTTAATAATAATAATATTAATAATAATAATAATAATAATAATAATAGTAATAATAATAATAAAAATAATAGTAATAGTAATAATAATAAAAATAATAATAATAGTAGTAATAAAAGTAAGCTTAGTTTTCTAAGCAAAAATATAGCTTATTTTGTGTTATATGAGCGTTTTCTCATTTCTATTCAAGAGATCATCTGTGATCTGTGTTTTTAGGCAAGAAATTGTCTAAAATTAATAACTCATTTTAAAACTGGTATAAAAACATTTACTATACAAAAGTTATAATTGGTTTTTAATAATAATAATATTAATAATAATAATAATAATAACAGTAATAGTAATAATTATAATAATAATAATAATAATAATAATAATAATAATAATAACAATAATAATGTTAATAATAATAATAACAATAATAACAATAGTAATTATTTTCAAACTTATATCTCGCTTATGGTTAGTCTTACATGAAAAATGCAAATAAATATTTTTTAATTTATTGGGTCCAATACTTTATTAGAAGAAAAAGAAGATGACATAAAAGTAACTGAAGTCTTCAGAGTCGTTTTTAAATGCTGCATTTTCGTCTTCGTCTATTATTATTATTATTATTATTATTATTATTATTATTATTATTATTATTATTATTATTATTATTATTATTATTATTATTATTAAAAACCGATTATAACTTTTGTATAGTATTGTTTTTATACCAGTTTTAAAATGAGTGATTAATTTTATCCAATTTCTTGCCTAAAAACTATAAAATGGCTTAGATTGCCTAAAAACACAGATCACACATGATCTTTTGCATAGAAATGAGAAAACGCTCAGGTAACACACAAAATAAACTTTATTTTTCCTTATTAAAAGTATTATTATTATTATTACTTTTATTACTATTAAAGCAAATTTTTGTTAAAGATTATTTATATCCAACTCAATAACTCGCTTATGGTTGGTCTTACAAAAGAAATGCAAATAACTCTTTTGTAGGAAATTTTATCAGCTTTAATTTTGAATGAAAAATAAAAATTGATAAAAGTAACTGTTTTCGAGATATAAGCAAAAAACCAAAGTGAAAATTGTTACAGTTACTGAACACAAATGTAATTTAGTTTTCAATGTTTGAGACGAAGACGAAAATGCAGCATTTTAAAACGACTCTGAAGACTTCAGCGACTTTTATGTCACCTCTTTTATCTTCTAATAAAGTATTGGACCCAATAAATTAAGTGTATTTTAAACCACAAGGCATTTTCTGTTAAAGCACTTTTTTAAAATATTAATTATTTTCAAACTTATATTTCGCTTATGGTTAGTCCTACATGAAAAATGCAAATAACTATTTTGTAGGAAATTTTATCAGCTTTAATTTTAGTAAAAAGATAAAAATTGACAGGAGTAACTGTTTTCGAGATATAAGCAAGAAACCAAAAAACTGTTACCTCAATTAAGCGCTTGCATATAAGCAAATTTAGTACTAAAAACAACTCTGAAGACTTTGGTGACTTTTATGTCTTCTCCTTTATCCTCTACTAAAGTGTTAGACCCAATTAATTTAGTTTAATATCGGTTTTTCAAACATTTTATTTTAAAACAAATTTTTGTTAAAGATTATTTATATTCAACTCTATAACTCGCTTATGGTTGGTCCTACAAAAAAAATGCAATTAACTATTTTGTGGGAAATTTTATCGGCTTTAATTTTGAAAAAAAGATAAAAATTGATAAGAGTAACTGTTTTCGAGATATAAGCAAGGAACCAAAAAACTGTTACCTTAATTAAGCGTTTGCATATAAGCAAATTTAGTACTATTAGTATTATTATTAATGTTATTGTTATTAATATGACGACTAAAGACGACTTTGAAACCTTTAGAGACTTTTATGTCTTCTCCTTTTTCCTCCACTAAGGTGTTAGACACAATTAATTTAGTTTAATTTCAGTTTTTCAAACATTTTATTTTAAAGCAAATTTTTGTTAGATATTATTTATATCCATCTCTATAACTCGCTTATGCTTGGTCCTACAAGAAAAATGCAAATATCTACTTTGTTGGAAATTTTATCAGCTTTAATTTTGAAAGAAAGATAAAATTTGATAGGTGTAACTGTTTTCGAGATTTAAGCAAAAAACCAAGAAGAAAACTGTAACTGTTACTGAACAAAAATGTAATTCAGTTTTCAATGTTTGAGACGATGACAAAAATGCAGCATTTAAAAGCGACTCTGAAGACTTCAGTGACTTTTATGTCACCTCCTTTTTCTTCTAATAAAGTATTGGACCCAATAAATTAAGTGTATTTTAAATCACAAGGCATTTTCTGTTAAAGCACATTTGTTTTAAATATTAATTATTTTCAAACTTATATCTCGCTTATGGTTAGTCCTACAAAAAAAATGCAAATAACTAATTTGTAGGAAATTTTATCAGCTTTAATTTTAGTAAAAAGATAAAAATTGATAGGAGTAACTGTTTTCGAGATATAAACAAGAAACCAAAAAACTGTTACCTTAATTAAGCGCTTGCATATAAGCAAATTTAGTACTATTAGTATTATTTTATTGATGTTATGGTTATTAATATGACGACTAAAAACGACTCTGAAGACTTTGGTGACTTTTATGTCTTCTCCTTTTTTCTGTACTAAAGTGTTAGACTCAATTAATTTAGTTTAATTTCGGTTTTTCAAACATTTTATTTTAAAGCAAATTTTTGTTAAAGATTATTTATATCCAACTCTATAACTCGCTTATAGTTGGTCTTACAAAAGAAATGCAATTAACTATTTTGTAGGAAATTTTATCAGCTTTAATTTTGAAAGAAAGATAAAAATTGATAGGGGTAATTGTTTTCGAGATATAAGCAAAAAACCAAAGTGAAAACTGTTACAGTTACTGAACAAAAATGTTATTCAGTTTTCAATGTTTGAGACGAAGACGAAAATGCAGCATTTAAAAACGACTCTGAAAACTTCAGCGACTTTTATGTCACCTCCTTTTTCTTCTAATAAAGTATTTGACCCAATAAATTAAGTGTATTTTAAATCACAAGACATTTTCTGTTAAAGCACTTTTTTTTTAAATATTAATAATTTTTAAACTTATATCTCGCTTATGGTTAGTCTTACATGAAAAATGCAAATAACTATTTTGTAGGAAATTTTATCAGCTTTAATTTTAGTAAAAAAATAAAAATTGATATAAGTAACTGTTTTCGAGATATAAGCAAGAAACCAAAAAACTGTTACCTTAATTAAGCGTTTGCATGTAAGCAAATTTGGTACTATTAGTATTATTATTATTAATGTTATTGTTATCAATATGACGATTAAAGACGACTCTGAAACCTTTAGTGACTTTTATGTCTTCTCCTTTTTCCTCTACTAAAGTGTTAGACACAATTAATTTAGTTTAATTTTAGTTTTTCAAACATTTTATTTTAAAGCAAGTTTTTGTTAAATATTATTTATATCCAACTCTATAACTCGCTTATGGTTGGTCCTACAAGAAAAATGCAAATAACTATTTTGTAGGAAATTTTATCTGCTTTAATTTTGAAAGAAAGATAAAAATTGATAGGAGTAACTGTTTTCGAGATATAAGCAAAAAACCAATAAGAAAACTGTAACTGTTACTGAACAAAAATGTAATTCAGTTTTCAATGTTTGAGACGAAGACGAAAATGCAGCATTTAAAATCGACTCTGAAGACTTCAGTGACTTATATGTCACCTCCTTTTTCTTCTAATAAAGTATTGGACCTAATAAATTAAGTGTATTTTAAATCACAAAACATTTTCTTTTAAAGCACATTTTTTTAAATATTAATTATTTTCAAACTTATATCTCGCTTATGGTTAGTCCTACATAAAAAATGCAAATAACTATTTTGTAGGAAATTTTATCAGCTTTAATTTTAGTAAAAAGATAAAAATTGATAGAAGTAACTGTTTTCGAGATATAAGCAAGAAACTGTTACCTTAATTAAGCGCTTGCATATAAGCAAATTTAGTACTATTAGTATTATTATTATTAATGTTATTGTTATTAATATGACGACTAAAGACGACTCTGAAACCATTAGTGACTTTTATGTCTTCTACTTTTTCCTCTACTAAAGTGTTAGACACAATTAATTTAGTTTAATTTTAGATTTTCAAACATTTTATTTTAAAGCAAGTTTTTGTTAAATATTATTTATATCCAACTCTATAACTCGCTTATGGTTGGTCCTACAAGAAAAATGCAAATAACTATTTTGTAGGAAATTTTATCAGCTTTAATTTTAAAAGAAAGATAAAAATTGATAGGAGTAACTGTTTTCGAGATATAAGCAAAAAACCAATATGAAAACTGTAACTGTTACTGAACAAAAATGTAATTCAGTTTTCAATGTTTGAGACGAAGACGAAAATGCACCATTTAAAATCGACTCTGAAGACTTCAGTGACTTTTATGTCACCTCCTTTTTCTTCTAATAAAGTATTGGACTCATTAAATTAAGTGTATTTTAAATCACAAGACATTTTCTGTTAAAGCACTTTTTTTTTAAATATTATTTATTTTCAAACTTATATCTCGCTTATGGTTAGTCTTACATAAAAAATGCAAATTACTATTTTGTAGGAAATTTTATCAGCTTTAATTTTAGTAAAAAGATAAAAATTGATAGGAGTAACTGTTTTCGAGATATAAGCAAGAAACCAAAAAACTGTTACCTTAATTAAGCGTTTGCTTATAAGCAAATTTAGTACTAAAAACAACTCTGAAGACTTTGGTGACTTTTACGTCTTCTCCTTTTTCCTCTACTAATGTGTTAGACCAAATTTATTTAGTTTAATATCGGTTTTTCAAACATTATATTTTAAAGCAAATTTTTGTTAAAGATTATTTATATCCAACTCTATAACTCGCCTATGGTTAGTCCTACAAAAAAATGCAAATAACTATTTTGTAGAAAATTTTATCAGCTTTAATTTTAGTAAAAAGATAAAAATTGATAGGAGTAACTGTTTTCGAGATATAAGCAAGAAACCAAAAAACTGTTACCTTAATTAAGCGTTTGCATATAAGAAAATTTAGTACTATTAGTATTATTATTATTAATGTTATTGTTATTAATTTGACGACTAAAGACGACTCTGAAACATTTGGTGACTTTTATGTCTTCTCCTTTTTCCTCTACTAAAGTGTTAGACACAATTAATTTAGTTTAATTCCGGTTTTTCAAGCATTTTATTTTAAAGCAAATTTTTGTTAAATATTATTTATATCCCACTCTATAACTCGTTTATGCTTGGTTCTACAAGAAAAATGTAAATAACTATTTTGTAGGAAATTTTATCAGCTTTAATTTTGGAAAAAAGATAAAATTTGATAGGAGTAACGGTTTTCGAGATATAAGCAAAAAACCAATAAGAAAACTGTAACTGTTCCTGAACAAAAATGTAATTCAGTTTTCAATGTTTGAGACGAAGACGAAAATGCAGCATTTAAAAACGACTCTGAAGACTTCTTAATGCAAGCGCTTAATTAAGGTAACAGTTTTTTGGTTTCTTGCTTATATTTCGAAAACAGTTACTCCTATCAATTTTTATTTTTTTACCAAATTAAAGCTGATAAAATTTCCTACAAAATAGTTATTTGCATTTTTCATGTAGGACTAAACATAAGCGAGATATAAGTTTGAAAATAATTAATATTTAAAAAAAAAGTGCTTTAACAGAAAATGTCTTGTGATTTAAAATACACTTAATTTATTGGGTCCAATACTTTATTAGAAGAAAAAAGAGGTGACATATAAGTCACTGAACTGTTTTCGAGATATAAGCAAAAAACCAATAAGAAAACTGTAACTGTTACTGAACAAAAATGTAATTCAGTTTTCAATGTTTGAGACGATGACAAAAATGCAGCATTTAAAAACGACTCTAAAGACTTCAGTGACTTTTATGTCACCTCCTTTTCTTCTAATAAAGTATTGGACCCAATAAATTAAGTGTATTTTAAATCACAAGACATTTTCTGTTAAAGCACTTTTTTTTTAAATATTAATTATTTTCAAACTTATATCTCGCTTATGGCTAGTCCTACATGAAAAATGCAAATAACTATTTTGTAGGAAATTTTATTAGCTTTAATTTTGGTAAAAAGATAAAAATTGATAGGAGGAACTGTTTTCGAGATATAAGCAAGAAACAAAAAAACTGTTACCTTAATTAAGCGCTTGCATATAAGCAAATTTAGTACTATTAGTATTATTATTATTAATGTTATTGTTATTAATATGACGACTAAAAACGACTCTGAAGACTTTGGTGACTTTTATGTCTTCTCCTTTTTCCTATACTAAAGTGTTAGACTCAATTAATTTAGTTTAATTTCGGTTTTTCAAACATTTTATTTTAAAGCAAATTTTTGTTAAAGATTATTTATATCCAACTCTATAACTCGCTTATGGTTGGTCCTACAAGAAAAATGCAAATAACTATTTTGTAGGAAATTTTATCAGCTTGAATTTTGAAAAAAGATAAAAATTGATAGGAGTAACAATTTTCGAGATATAAGCAGAAAACCAATAAGAAAACTGTAACTGTTACTGAACAAAAATGTAATTCAGTTTTCAATGTTTGAGACAAAGACGAAAATGCAGCATTTAAAATCGACTCTGAAGACTTCAGTGACTTTTAAGTCACCTCCTTTTTCTTCTAATAAAGTATTGGACCCAATAAATTAAGTGTATTTTAAATCACAAGACATTTTTTGTTAAAGCATTTTTTTTTAAATATTGATTATTTTCAAACTTATATCTCGCTTATGGTTAGTCCTACATGAAAAATGCAAAAAACTATTTTGTAGGAAATTTTATCAGCTTTAATTTTAGTAAAAAGATAAAAATTAATAGGAGTAACTGTTTTCGAGATATAAGCAAGAAACCAAAAAACTGTAACCTTAATTAAGCGCTTGCATATAAGCAAATTTAGTACTAAAAACCACTCTGAAGACTTTGGTGACTTATGTCTTCTCCTTTTTCCTCTACTAAAGTGTTAGACCCAATTAATTTGGTTTAATATCGGTTTTTTAAACATTATATTTTAAAGTAAATTTTTGTTAAAGATTATTTATATCCAACTCTATAACTCGCTTATGGTTGGTCCTACAAAAAAATGCAAATAACTATTTTGTAGGAAATTTTATCAGCTTTAATTTTGAAAAAGAGATAAAAATTGATAGGAGTAACTGTTTTCGAGATATAAGCAAGAAGCCAAAAAACTGTTACCTTAATAAAGCGCTTGCATATAAGCAAATTTAGTACTATTAGTATTATTATTCTTAATGTTATTGTTATTAATATGACGATTAAAAACGACTCTGAAGACTTTGATGACTTTTACGTCTCCTCCTTTTTCCTCTACTAAAGTGTTAGACCCAATTAATTTAGTTTAATTTCGGTTTTTCAAACATTTTATTTTAAAGCAAATTTTTGTTAAAGATTATTTATATCCAACTCTATAACTCGCTTATGGTTGGTCCTACAAAAAAAATGCTAAAAACTATTTTGTAGGAAATTTTATCAGCTTTAATTTTGAAGGAAAGATAAAAATTTATAGGAGTAACTGTTTTCGAGATATAAGCAAAAAACTAAAGTGAAAACTGTAACAGTTACTGAACAAAAATGTAATTCAGTTTTCGATGTTTGAGACGTAGACGAAAATGCAGCATTTAGAAACGACTCTGAAGACTTCAGTGACTTTTAAGTCACCTCCTTTTTCTTCTAATAAAGTATTGGACCCAATAAATTAAGTGTATTTTAAACCACAAGACATTTTTTGTTAAAGCACTTTTTTTTAAATATTGATTATTTTCAAACTTATATCTCGCTTATGGTTAGTCCTACTTGAAAAATGCAAATAACTATTTTGTAAGAAATTTTTTCAGCTTTAATTTTAGTAAAAAGATAAAATTTGATAGGAGTAACTGTTTTCGAGATATAAGCAGGAAACCAAAAAACTGTCACCTTAATTAAGCGTTTGCATACAAGCAAATTTAGTACTATTAGTATTATTATTATTAATGTTATTGTTATTAGTATGACGATTAAAGACGACTCTGCAACCTTTAGTGATTTTTATGTCTTCTCCTTTTTCCTCTACTAAAGTGTTAGACACAATTAATTTAGTTTAATTTCAGTATTTCAAACATTTTATTTTAAAGCAAATTTTTGTTAAATATTATTTATACCCATCTTTATAACTCGCTTATACTTGGTCCGACAAGAAAAATGCAAATAACTATTTTGTAGGAAATTTTATCAGCTTTAATTTTAGTAAAAAGATAAAAATTGATAGAAGTAACTGTTTTCGAGATATAAGCAAGAAACCAAAAAACTGTTACCTTAATAAAGCGCTTGCATATATGCAAATTTAGTACTATTACTATTATTATTATTAATGTTATTAATATGACGACTAAAAACGACTCTCAAGACTTTGGTGACATTTATGTCTTCTTCTTTTTCCTCTACTATAGTGTTAGTCTTAATTAATTTAGTTTAATTTCGGTTTTTCAAACATTTTATTTTAAAGCAAATTTTTGTTAAAGATTATTTATATCAACTCTATAACTCGCTTATGGTTGGTCCTACAAGAAAAATGCAAATAACTATTTTGTAGGAAATTTTATCAGCTTGAATTTTGAAAAAAAGATAAAAATTGATAGGAGTAACTGTTTTCGAGATATAAGCAAAAAACCAATAAGAAAACTGTAACTGTTACTGAACAAAAATGTAATTCAGTTTTCAATGTTTGAGACAAAGACGAAAATGCAGCATTTAAAATCGACTCTGAAGACTTCAGTGACTTTTATGTCACCTCCTTTTTCTTCTAATAAAGTATTGGACCCATTAAATTAAGTGTATTTTAAATCACAAGACATTTTCTGTTAAAGCACTTTTTTTTTAAATATTAATTATTTTCAAACTTACATCTCGCTTATGGTTAGTCCTATATGAAAAATGCAAATTACTATTTTGTTGGAAATTTTATCAGGTTTATTTTTAGTAAAAAGATAAAAATTAATAGGAGTAACTCTTTTCGAGATATAAGCAAGAAACCAAAAAACTGTTACCTTAATTAAGCGCTTGCAGATAAGCAAATTTAGTACTAGAAACAACTCTGATGACTTTGGTGACTTTTATGTTTTCTCCTTTTTCCTCTACTAAAGTGTTAGACCCAATTAATTTGGTTTAATATCGGTTTTTCAAACATTTTATTTTAAAGCAAATTTTTGTTAAAGATTATTTATATCCAACTCTATAACTCGCTTATGGTTGGTCCTACAAAAAAATGCAAATAACTATTTTGTAGGAAATTTTATCAGCT
>NC_087397.1:17985000-18040000 GCF_031307605.1 Tribolium castaneum
TTGCCTAAAAACACAGATCACACATGATCTTTTGCATAGTAATGAGAAAACGCTCATGTAACACACAAAATAAGCTCCATTTTTTCTAATTAAAAGTATTATTATTATTATTACTTTTGTTACTATTACTATTATTATTATTATTATTATTGTTAATATTATTATTATTATTTATATTATTATTATTATTAACTTTTGTATAGTAAATGTTTTTATACCAGTTTTAAAATGAGTTATTATTTTTAGACAATTTCTTGCCTAAAAACACAGATCACAGATGATTTCATGCATAGAAATGAGAAAACACTCATATAACACACAAAATAAGCTCCATTTTTGCTTAGAAAACTAAGCTTACTTTTATTACTATTATTATTATTTTTATTATTATTATTGTTATTATTATTATTATTATTATTGTTATTATTATTATTATAATTGTTATTATTAAAAACCGATTATAACTTTTGTACAGTATTGTTTTTATACCAGTTTTAAAATGAGTGATTAATTTTAGCCAATTTCTTGACTAAAAACTATAAAATGGCTTAGATTGCCTAAAAACACAAATCACACATGATCTTTTGCATAGAAATGAGAAAACGCTCATATAACACAAAATAAGCTTCATTTTTGCTCAGAAAACTAAGCTTAATTTTATTACTACTATTATTATTATTTTTATTATTATTATTATTATTACTAATATTTTTATTATTATTACTATTATTATTATTATTATTATAATAATAATAATAATAATAATAATAATAATAATAAGCCTTTATTTACTACAGGAATCCCATTTACAGTAAATATATACAAAAACTTAGAACTACACTAATACTATACTAATGATATAGACGAAACAATCTTCCGCCACGAATCATAGTTGATATCACCGTCTTTACATACATTATTAAATAGGGTAGTCATTAATACGATAGGAGACTTATCAGCTACATTGGTCCTTCTCGCTATAGGATAAAATGTCATGGCTTGTCTGGAGTTTAAACGTGGAACAGCAAAATTTAACATATTTAATAGCCAAGAACAGTCGATGTTATTATTAATTAAATTATACAGAAATTTAATTATAATACAAATACGGCGAAAATGTAAAGATTGGAGACCGAATCTATTCAAAAGCAAGTTCTGGTCATAGCCCCTTATAGGATAATTTCCATCTATTATAAAAACTAGGAATTTTAGGAATCGTCGCTGTATGTTTTCGAGTTGATCTATATGGATTTTATAAATCGGGTGCCAAATAAGTGCGCCGTATTCCAGTTTGCTTCTAACTAACGAGAAGAATAGGGTCTTCATAACTGATAAGTTCTTAAAATCTCGACAATTTCTATAGATGAATCCATATGACTTAATCGCTCTAGCCGCAACATCCCTAATATGCTCACTGAATGCGAGTTCAGTATCGAAAATAACTCCGAAATCTTTAATAATAAAGGTACGATGCAGTGTTACGGACGAAATATCATATACAAATTCAAGAAATTCGCGCTTTTTAGTGTAAGACATAACGTTACATTTGGATGGGTTTAGATAAAGGCGATTTTCATTACACCATTTCACTACTGCGTTAATATTGTTCTGTAAAGTGAGGCAGTCCTCTATAGATTTTATTTCTGTGTAAATTTTAAGATCATCGGCAAAGAGAAGTTTATCGCATGTTGATAAAGAACCATATATATCATTAATGAAAAGCAAAAATAATAAGGGTCCAAGATTGGAACCTTGCGGCACACCCGAAGTTGCAACGTAACTATCCGAAATGTAGTTACGATATTTAACCCTTTGCTCTCGATTAGCAAGATAAGATTTTATTAGGGATAGCAAAGAATCGGAGAAACCATACTGATCAAGTTTTAACAATAACAGATGATGATCAATTTGATCAAATGCTTTTTTGAAGTCCATATAAATGACATCAACCTGACCTTTTCTGTCCAAAGCGTCCGATATGAACTGAGTAAAACAGGCTAGATTTGTAACAGTTGATCTTTTTTCAACAAATCCATGCTGCGAAGGTGATATAAATCTTTTTACAGAAGAGTAGATGCGGTCGTAAATAATTGACTCAAAAACTTTCGAGAAATTACACAAGATTGAAATTGGCCTGTAGTTTTGAATTTGTGTTATATCACCCGTTTTGAAGACAGGATAAACGTGTGCTATTTTCCATATGTTAGGAAACGTCGAAGTTTGCAATATTAAATTAAAAATGTATACGAGTGGTTTAGAAAAAATATGTGCACAATCCCTTAATAAGAAGCTGGGGATACCATCACAACCAGCAGTAAGTGTGTCTTTAGATCGCTTTAATACCCGGATTATTTCATGCTCATTAATCTCGTTTACAGTAATAAAACTATTTAGATTCGTCATCATCGAGGGACTATCTGAAGTCAATGTCATGTCAGAAAAAACACTTTTGAAGAATTTAGCGAAACTATTTACTATATCATTAGGATTTGATATTGCATTACCATTATGATACAACACACCCGGAATTCTAGAGTTACGCTTTTTAGCTTGAACAAAAGACCAGAATTTCTTTGGATCTTTGGAGATAGTGTTTTCCATGTGGCCGATGTATTGAGAATAGGCAGTAGTTATTAGGGATTTTGAAAGAGATCGAAGTTTCTTAAACTCCTCATAGAAATGCATATTTTTAGTTCGACGATATTTCTTTAAAATGTTAGATTTACGACGTAGACAATTGATAATGTCAGTGTTGAACCAAGTAGGAAATGTGCGGTAGTTTTTACGACAAAATAGTTTTGAAACAGATAGCTCAAAACAATTGTAGAGGGTTTCATAAAAAACTCGACATGCCTCATTCACATCGCTAAACTTCTCCAGTTCGGACCAATCAACTACCTGTAAAGTAGTGTATAGACATTCAAAATTTGCTTTTTTAAAATTAAATGCGACGTGGTCCCTATTCATATAGAACTTATCAGGAGTTTTTGCTACAATATCGAGGGTAAACTCCAAACTCGGATGGAAAGAATCTTCAGGAACAAACGAGAAAGAGGACTTGCTAACGGCACAGTCCATGTTGGAAAAGATGAGATCCAATATATTATTCCTATTATTACGTATGTTATTAAATTGATTAAAATTATGAAAAGAAGCGAAGTGTTTGAGAGAAATACTAAAATTGTTTTTTGAAAATCCACTGAATAAAGGAGTGTTAAAGTCTCCTAAGAATAAAACATTGTCATTATTAATCTCGTCAAAATTATTAAGAAGATCAAAAAAATTGTCAAAATCACTAAAGGAAATAGAAGGAGGAATGTAGACTACAAACACGAAGAGATGTTGATAACTTGTTACATTTATTTTTATTGCAACCAGATCAATAGCAGGAGAACTTCTACGACTAATATTAGATATATCGAGTTGACGACAGTTATATTTGTTATTAACTGCTATAAGCACACCACCACCTCTATGGATACCCAGGTGGCGGAGATCTCTGTCCCGACGAAATACATAATAATTATCAGAAAACAATTCACCATCCAAGACGGTGTCATCTAACCAAGACTCAGTAATAACAATTAAATCAAATTCATCAGACGTAGATAAAAATGAATTAAAAAATGTAACTGATTTTGATTTTAATCCCCTAACATTTTGGTAGATGCCATGAAAACTATTGACAGTTTTTTTATTGATTGATATAGATATTTTAGAATGTGAGGGCTGTAAACAGACGAAGCGATTTAAAAAGACTGAGAGTCAGATTTATCAACTGATGGCAGAGATGTGTCAAGAAACGTTGCTACTGGATTTTGTTCAACTGCAGATCTATTTGTATGGTCTTGGCACTCAGTGATTAGGTCGCCCAGGTTTTTTATAATGCACCTTTTAATAGCTTTATTTATTACAAAGTTATCCGTCTTGAATTGATCAAAAATTTTATCGTTTGAGTCTAAGTAATATATGTTCTTATTATTTTTAGCCACATTATAAAAATTACAATTCAATTCATAAACAAAATTATTCAAAATGGGACGATTAACAAAATATGGACATCCGATAAGAATGATATTTGTATTTAAAAATTTATGATTGATAAGTTCATTTAGAGTATTTTCATCAGGGATTTTTCCTTTTTGTGCTTCATGATTTCCAGCGTATATTACAACAAAATCATTATTGCCAAGTTGCTCGTTGTTGTTTTCAGTTTTAAGAAGCTCTTGTAACGAGGAATAAGGTTTTACTACGGATTGGATCACATATTTGCTAACTGGAATATAAGTTTCTAATAAGTCTATACAATGACGTCCTTTTTGATCAGCAAATATACGAACTTTATATCTGTTCGTCTTAGACACGGACTGGGTACTTACATTCTTTGAATTTGTAGATTTCAAAGTTAAATCAGAAGAGTTGGCAGTTTTAATATTATCTTTGGTACGGTTCAAATTAGTAGAGATTTCTGCTATTACTTCGTTTTTTATTGAATTTTTTAATTTCTCAATTTCACGATTAAGGGTATCCTTTAATAAAGAAATTAATTTGCTTTCAAGATCATCAAAACTTTTGCGTACATATTCATCTATTTTATCAAAAGTACAAACAGTAGTCGGTGATTCGGTTATAAGTGTTTTTAAATCATCAAGAGTTTTTTTTATTAAGTCGGTTTCTTGCTTTAGGACACCAAGGTCTTCATATATAGTATTAGTAGAGATATTTAGAGTCGGAGAAGTGGGATTTTGTAAAGATTTTAATTTATCGCAACAAGGGCATGCACTTATTGATGACAGATCTTGACCAATCGCAGAATAGTTTTTAAAGGCTCTTAAGCAACTGGGGTGATACGCTTTTTTGCAATTTAAGCAAGCGATAGAATTCACGACGCTACTTTTGCATTTATAGCAGACACTCATTATGAGTGAGTTGATAAATACAATCAGGCAAGGGAATAAAGACAAGGACACACGCTTCACACTACGCGGCCGTTCGTAGTGACTCAAAATAAAAAAACAAGCACAGGTAGGCCACGGAAAGGACACAAAAGGAACAGAGGATAGAATAATAATTATTATCAGCAATTCTAGGAGCGTACGCCTCTGATATGAAATTTACATGTAAAAACTAATGTTCATAAAAAGTAGCACAAAATTGGATTATTGGTTATAGTACGAGCATTGATCACGTCATTTATATCAGTATAACTCTTTGTGTAAAGTATAAATGTTTGAAAGTCCAAAAGAAATGCAAAACGCTATTGACTACAGTTTAACATAACCTTAAACCTTAGTCACTTATTAAGTTATTACCACAAATAATTAACGAAAAATTAAAAAACTGTCGTTTATAGCACAAAATGCACAACACCTTATTTACAGTACAAGATTGTAACACCTTATTTATAGCACATTAGCACAAGCCTAGCATAGCACAAGATGGACGCACACCCATTTTTATCTTTTTGTACTTATTATTATTATTATTATTATTATTATTATTATTATTAATATTATTATTATTAAAAACCGATTATAACTTTTGTATAGTAAATGTTTTTATACCAGTGTTAAAATGAGTTATTAATTTAAACAATTTCTTGCCTAAAAACACAAATCACAGATGATCTCTTGCATAGAAATGAGAAAACGCTCAGATTACTAAAATTAAAGCTGATAAAATTTCCTACAAAATAGTTATTTGCATTTTTCATGTAGGACTAACCATAAGCGAGATATAAGTTTGAAAATAGTTAATATTTAAAAAAAAGTGCTTTAACAGAAAATGTCTTGTGATTAAAATACACTTAATTTAATGGGTTCAATACTTTATTAGAAGAAAAAGGAGGTGACATAAAAGTCACCAAAGTCTTGAGAGTCGTTTTTAGTCGTCATATTAATAACAATAACATTAATAATAATAATACTAATAGTACTAAATTTGCAAATATGCAAGCGCTTAATTAAGGTTACAGTTTCTTGCTTATATCCCGAAAACAGTTACTCCTATCAATTTTTATCTTTCCTTCAAAATTAAAGCTGATAAAATTTCCTCCAAAATAGTTTTATGCATTTTTTTTGTAGGACCAACCATAAGCGAGTTACAGAGTTGGATATAAAGAATCTTTAACAAAAATTTGCTTTAAAATAAAATGTTTGAAAAACCGAAATTAAACTAAATTAATTGGGTCTAACACTTTAGTAGAGGAAAAAGGAGGAGACGTAAAAGTCACCAAAGTCTTCAGAGTCGTTTTTAATCGTCATATTAATAACAATAACATTAATAATAATAATACTAATCGTACTAAATTTGCTTATATGCAAGCGCTTTATTAATGTAACAGTTTTTTGGTTTCTTGCTTATATCTCGAAAACAGTTACTCCTATCAATTTTTATCTCTTTTTCTAAATTAAAGCTGATAAAATTTCCTACAAAACAGTTATTTGCATTTTTTTGTAGGACCAACCATAAGCGAGTTATAGAGTTGGACATAAATAATCTTTAACAAAAATTTGCTTAAAAATAAAATGTTTGAAAAACCGATATTAAACCAAATTAATTGGGTCTAACACTTTAGTAGAGGAAAAAGGGGAAGACATAAAAGTCACCAAAGTCTTCAGAGTTGTTTTTAGTACTAAATTTGCTTATATGCAAGCGCTTAATTAAGGTAACAGTTTTTTGGTTTCTTGCTTATATCTCGAAAACAGTTACTCCTATTAATTTTTATCTTTTTACTAAAATTAAAGCTGATAAAATTTCCTACAAATTAGTAATTTGCTTTTTTCCTGTAGGACTAACCATAAGCGAAATGTAAGTTTGAAAATAATTAATATTTAAAAAAAAGTGCTTTAACAGAAAATGTCTTGTGATTTAAAATACACTTAATTTAATGGGTCCAATACTTTATTAGAAGAAAAAGGAGGTGACATAAAAGTCACTGAAGTCTTCAGAGTCGATTTTAAATGCTGCATTTTCGTCTTTGTCTCAAACATTGAAAACTGAATTACATTTTTGTTCAGTAACAGTTACAGTTTTCTTATTGGTTTTTTGCTTATATCTCGAAAACAGTTACTCCTATCAATTTTTATCTTTTTTTCAAAATTCAAGCTGATAAAATTTCCTACAAAATAGTTATTTGCATTTTTCTTGTAGGACCAACTATAAGCGCGTTATAGAGTTGGATATAAATAATCTTTAACAAAAATTTGCTTTAAAATAAAATGTTTGAAAAACCTAAATTAAACTAAATTAATTGGGTCTAACACTTTAGTAGAGGAAAAAGGAGGAGACGTAAAAGTCACCAAAGTCTTCAGAGTCGTTTTTAATCGTCATATTAATAACAATAACATTAATAATAATAATACTAATAGTACTAAATTTGCTTATATGCAAGCGCTTTATTAAGGTAACAGTTTCTTGCTTATATTTCGAAAACAGTTACTCCTATCAATTTTTATCTTTTTACTAAAATTAAAGCTGATAAAATTTCCTACAAAATAGTTATTTGCATTTTTTATGTAGGACTAACCATAAGCGAGATATAAGTTTGAAAATAATTAATATTTAAAAAAAAAGTGCTTTAACAGAAAATGACTTGTGATTTAAAATACACTTAATTTATTGGGTCCAATACTTTATTAGAAGAAAAAGGAGATGACATAAAAGTCACTGAAGTCTTTAGAGTCGTTTTTAAATGATGCATTTTCGTCTTCGTCTCAAACATTGGAAACTGAATTACATTTTTGTTTAGTAACTGTAACAGTTTTCACTTTGGTTTTTTGCTTATATCTCGAAAACAATTACTCCTATCAATTTTTATCTTTCTTTCAAAATTAAAGCTGATAAAATTTCCTACAAAATAGTTTTGTGCAGTTCTTTTGTAAGACCAACCATAAGCGAGTTATAGAGTTGGATATAAATAATCTTTAACAAAAATTTGCTTTAAAATAAAATGTTTGAAATACTGAAATTAAACTAAATTAATTGAGTCTAACACTTTAGTATAGGAAAAAAGAGAAGATATAAAAGTCACCAAAGTCTTCAGAGTCGTTTTTGGTCGTCATATTAATAACAATAACATTAATAATAATAATACTAATAGTACTAAATTTGCTTATATGCAAGCGCTTTATTAAGGTAACAGTTTTTTGGTTTCTTGCTTATATCTCGAAAACAGTTACTTCTATCAATTTTTATCTTTTTACTAAAATTAAAGCTGATAAAATTTCCTACCAAATAGTTATTTGCATTTTTCTTGTAGGACCAAGTATAAGCGAGATATAAGTTTGAAAATAATCAATATTTAAAAAAAAGTGCTTTAACAAAAAATGTCTTGTGATTTAAAATACACTTAATTTATTGGGTCCAATACTTTATTAGAAAAAAAAGGAGGTGACTTAAAAGTCACTGAAGTCTTCAGAGTCGTTTTTAAATGCTGCATTTTTGTCTACGTCTCAAACATTGAAAACTGAATTACATTTTTGTTCAGTAACTGTTACAGTTTTCACTTTGGTTTTTTGCTTATATCTCGAAAACAGTTACTCCTATAAATTTTTATCTTTCCTTCAAAATTAAAGCTGATAAAATTTCCTACAAAATAGTTTTTAGCATTTTTTTTGTAAGACCAACCTTAAGCGAGTTATAGAGTTAGATACAAATAATCATTAACAAAAATTCTCTTTAAAATAAAATGTTTGAAAAACCGAAATTAAACTAAATTAATTGGGTCTAACACTTTAGTAGAAGAAAAAGGAAAAGACATAAAAGTCACCTAAGTCTTCAGAGTCGTTTTTAGTCGTCATATTAATAACAATAACATTAATAATAATAATACTAATAGTACCAAATTTGCTTATATGCAAGCGCTTAATTAAGGTACATTTTCTGTTAAAGCAGTTTTTTTTTAAATATTAATTATTTTCAAACTTACATCTCGCTTATGGTTAGTCCTACATAAAAAATGCAAATTACTATTTTGTAGGAAATTTTATCAGCTTTAATTTTAGTAAAAAGATAAAAATTAATAGGAGTAACTGTTTTCGAGATATAAACAAGAAACCAAAAAACTGTAACCTTAATTAAGCGCTTGCATATAAGCAAATTTAGTCACTAAAAACCACTCTGAAGACTTTGGTGACTTTTATGTCTTCTCCTTTTTCCTCTACTAAAGTGTTAGACCCAATTAATTTGGTTTAATATCGGTTTTTTAAACATTTTATTTTAAAGAAAATTTTTGTTAAAGATTATTTATATCCAACTCTATAACTCGCTTAAGGTTGGTCCTAAAAAAAAATGCAAATAACTATTTTGTAGGAAATTTTATCAGCTTTAATTTTAAAAAAGAGATAAAAATTGATAGGAGTAACTGTTTTCGCGATATAAGCAAGAAGCCAAAAAACTGTTACCTTAATAAAGCGCTTGCATATAAGCAAATTTAGTACTATTAGTATTATTATTATTAATGTTATTGTGAATAATATGACGATTAAAAACGACTCTGAAGACTTTGGTGACTTTTACGTCTCCTCCTTTTTCCTCTACTAAAGTGTTAGACCCAATTAATTTAGTTTAATTTCGGTTTTTCAAACAATTTATTTTAAAGCAAATTTTTGTTAAAGATTATTTATATCCAACTCTATAACTCGCTTATGGTTAGTCTTACAAAAGAAATGCAGATAACTATTTTGTAGGAAATTTTATCAGCTTGAATTTTGAAAAAAAGATAAAAATTGATAGGAGTAACTGTTTTCGAGATATAAGCAAAAAACCAATAAGAAAACTGTAACTGTTACTGAACAAAAATGTAATTCAGTTTTCAATGTTTGAGACATAGACGAAAATGCAGCATTTAAAATCGACTCTGAAGACTTCAGTGACTTTTAAGTCACTTCCTTTTTCTTCTAATAAAGTATTGGACCCAATAAATTAAGTGTATTTTAAATCACAAGACATTTTTTGTTAAAGCGCTTTTTTTTTTAAATATTGATTATTTTCAAACTTATATCTCGCTTATGGTTAGTCCTACATGAAAAATGCAAAAAACTATTTTGTAGGAAACTTTATCAGCTTTAATTTTAGTAAAAAAATAAAAATTGATAGGAGTAACTGTTTTCGAGATATAAGCAAGAAACCAAAAAACTGTCACCTTAATTAAGCGTTTGCATACAAGCAAATTTAGTACTATTAGTATTATTATTATTAATGTTATTGTTATTAGTATGACAATTAAAGACGACTCTGAAACCTTTAGTGACTTTTATGTCTCCTCCTTTTTCCTCTACTAAAGTGTTAGACACAATTAATTTAGTTTAATTTCAGTATAACAAACATTTTATATTAAAGCAAATTTTTGTTAAATATTATTTATATCCATCTTTATAACTCGCTTATACTTGGTCCTACAAGAAAAATGCAAATAACTATTTTGTAGGAAATTTTATCAGCTTTAATTTTAGTAAAAAGATAAAAATTGATAGGAGTAACTGTTTTCGAAATATAAGCAAGAAACTGTTACCTCAATTAAGCGCTTGCATATAAGCAAATTTAGTAATATTAGTATTATTATTATTAATGTTATTGTTATTAATATGACGACTAAAAACGACTCTCAAGACTTTGGTGACTTTTATGTCTTCTCCTTTTTCCTCTACTAAAGTGTTAGTCTTAATTAATTTAGTTTAGTTTCGGTTTTTCAAACATTTTATTTTAAAGCAAATTTTTGTTAAATATTATTTATATCCAACTCTATAACTCGTTTATGCTTGGTCCTACAAGAAAAATGCAAATAACTATTTTGTAGGAAATTTTATCAGCTTTAATTTTAGTAAAAAAATAAAAATTGATAGGAGTAACTGTTTTCGAAATATAAGCAAAAAACCAATAAGAAAACTGTAACTGTTACTGAACAAAAATGTAATTCAGTTTTCAATGTTTGAGACAAAGACGAAAATGCAGCATTTAAAATCGACTCTGAAGACTTCAGTGACTTTTAAGTCACTTCCTTTTTCTTCTAATAAAGTATTGGACCCAATAAATTAAGTGTATTTTAAATCACAAGACATTTTTTGTTAAAGCGCTTTTTTTTTTAAATATTGATTATTTTCAAACTTATATCTCGCTTATGGTTAGTCCTACATGAAAAATGCAAAAAACTATTTTGTAGGAAATTTTATCAGCTTTAATTTTAGTAAAAAGATAAAAATTGATAGGAGTAACTGTTTTCGAGATATAAGCAAGAAACCAAAAAACTGTCACCTTAATTAAGCGTTTGCATTTAAGCAAATTTAGTACTATTAGTATTATTATTATTAATGTTATTGTTATTAATATGACGACTAAAGACGACTCTGAAGCATTTAGTGACTTTTATGTCTTCTCCTTTTTCCTCTACTAAAGTGTTAGACACAATTAATTTAGTTTAATTCCGGTTTTTCAAGCATTTTATTTTAAAGCAAATTTTTGTTAAATATTATTTATATCCAACTCTATAACTCGTTTATGCTTGGTCCTACAAGAAAAATGCAAATAACTATTTTGTAGGAAATTTTATCAGCTTTAATTTTAGTAAAAAAATAAAAATTGATAGGAGTAACTGTTTTCGAAATATAAGCAAAAAACCAATAAGAAAACTGTGACTGTTACTGAACAAAAATGTAATTCAGTTTTCAATGTTTGAGACAAAGACGAAAATGCAGCATTTAAAATCGACTCTGAAGACTTCAGTGACTTTTAGGTCACCTCCTTTTTCTTCTAATAAAGTATTGGACCCATTAAATTAAGTGTATTTTAAATCACAAGACATTTTCTGTTAAAGCACTTTTTTTTTAAATATTAATTATTTTCAAACTTATATCTCGCTTATGGTTAGTCCTACATAAAAAATGCAAATAACTATTTTGTAGGAAATTTTATCAGCTTTAATTTTAGAAAAAAGATAAAAATTGATAGGAGTAACTGTTTTCGAAATATAAGCAAGAAACTGTTACCTTAATTAAGCGCTTGCATATAAGCAAATTTAGTACTATTAGTATTATTATTATTAATGTTATTGTTATTAGTATGACGATTAAAGACGACTCTGAAACCTTTAGTGACTTTTATGTTAAAGCTGATAAAATTTCCTACAAAATAGTTATTTGCATTTTTTATGTAGGACTAACCATAAGCGAGATATAAGTTTGAAAATAATTAATATTTAAAAAAAAAGTGCTTTAACAGAAAATGACTTGTGATTTAAAATACACTTAATTTATTGGGTCCAATACTTTATTAGAAGAAAAAGGAGATGACATAAAAGTCACTGAAGTCTTTAGAGTCGTTTTTAAATGATGCATTTTCGTCTTCGTCTCAAACATTGGAAACTGAATTACATTTTTGTTTAGTAACTGTAACAGTTTTCACTTTGGTTTTTTGCTTATATCTCGAAAACAATTACTCCTATCAATTTTTATCTTTCTTTCAAAATTAAAGCTGATAAAATTTCCTACAAAATAGTTTTGTGCAGTTTTTTTGTAAGACCAACCATAAGCGAGTTATAGAGTTGGATATAAATAATCTTTAACAAAAATTTGCTTTAAAATAAAATGTTTGAAATACTGAAATTAAACTAAATTAATTGAGTCTAACACTTTAGTATAGGAAAAAAGAGAAGATATAAAAGTCACCAAAGTCTTCAGAGTCGTTTTTGGTCGTCATATTAATAACAATAACATTAATAATAATAATACTAATAGTACTAAATTTGCTTATATGCAAGCGCTTTATTAAGGTAACAGTTTTTTGGTTTCTTGCTTATATCTCAAAAACAGTTACTTCTATCAATTTTTATCTTTTTACTAAAATTAAAGCTGATAAAATTTCCTACAAAATAGTTATTTGCATTTTTCTTGTAGGACCAAGTATAAGCGAGATATAAGTTTGAAAATAATCAATATTTAAAAAAAAGTGCTTTAACAAAAAATGTCTTGTGATTTAAAATACACTTAATTTATTGGGTCCAATACTTTATTAGAAAAAAAAGGAGGTGACTTAAAAGTCACTGAAGTCTTCAGAGTCGTTTTTAAATGCTGCATTTTCGTCTACGTCTCAAACATTGAAAACTGAATTACATTTTTGTTCAGTAACTGTTACAGTTTTCACTTTGGTTTTTTGCTTATATCTCGAAAACAGTTACTCCTATAAATTTTTATCTTTCCTTCAAAATTAAAGCTGATAAAATTTCCTACAAAATAGTTTTTAGCACTTTTTTTGTAAGACCAACCATAAGCGAGTTATAGAGTTAGATACAAATAATCATTAACAAAAATTCTCTTTAAAATAAAATGTTTGAAAAACCGAAATTAAACTAAATTAATTGGGTCTAACACTTTAGTAGAAGAAAAAGGAAAAGACATAAAAGTCACCTAAGTCTTCAGAGTCGTTTTTAGTCGTCATATTAATAACAATAACATTAATAATAATAATACTAATAGTACCAAATTTGCTTATATGCAAGCGCTTAATTAAGGTACATTTTCTGTTAAAGCAGTTTTTTTTTAAATATTAATTATTTTCAAACTTACATCTCGCTTATGGTTAGTCCTACATAAAAAATGCAAATTACTATTTTGTAGGAAATTTTATCAGCTTTAATTTTAGTAAAAAGATAAAAATTAATAGGAGTAACTGTTTTCGAGATATAAGCAAGAAACCAAAAAACTGTAACCTTAATTAAGCGCTTGCATATAAGCAAATTTAGTCACTAAAAACCACTCTGAAGACTTTGGTGACTTTTATGTCTTCTCCTTTTTCCTCTACTAAAGTGTTAGACCCAATTAATTTGGTTTAATATCGGTTTTTTAAACATTTTATTTTAAAGAAAATTTTTGTTAAAGATTATTTATATCCAACTCTATAACTCGCTTAAGGTTGGTCCTACAAAAAAATGCAAATAACTATTTTGTAGGAAATTTTATCAGCTTTAATTTTAAAAAAGAGATAAAAATTGATAGGAGTAACTGTTTTCGCGATATAAGCAAGAAGCCAAAAAACTGTTACCTTAATAAAGTGCTTGCATATAAGCAAATTTAGTACTATTAGTATTATTATTATTAATGTTATTGTGAATAATATGACGATTAAAAACGACTCTAAAGACTTTGGTGACTTTTACGTCTCCTCCTTTTTCCTCTACTAAAGTGTTAGACCCAATTAATTTAGTTTAATTTCGGTTTTTCAAACAATTTATTTTAAAGCAAATTTTTGTTAAAGATTATTTATATCCAACTCTATAACTCGCTTATGGTTAGTCTTACAAAAGAAATGCAGATAACTATTTTGTAGGAAATTTTATCAGCTTGAATTTTGAAAAAAAGATAAAAATTGATAGGAGTAACTGTTTTCGAGATATAAGCAAAAAACCAATAAGAAAACTGTAACTGTTACTGAACAAAAATGTAATTCAGTTTTCAATGTTTGAGACGTAGACGAAAATGCAGCATTTAAAAACGACTCTAAAGACTTCAGTGACTTTTAAGTCACCTCCTATTTCTTCTAATAAAGTATTGGAACCAATAAATTAAGTGTATTTTAAATCACAAGACATTTTTTGTTAAAGCACTTTTTTTTTAAATATTGATTATTTTCAAACTTATATCTCGCTTATGGTTAGTCCTACATGAAAAATGCAAAAAACTATTTTGTAGGAAACTTTATCAGCTTTAATTTTAGTAAAAAGATAAAAATTGATAGGAGTAACTGTTTTCGAGATATAAGCAAGAAACCAAAAAACTGTCACCTTAATTAAGCGTTTGCATACAAGCAAATTTAGTACTATTAGTATTATTATTATTAATGTTATTGTTATTAGTATGACGATTAAAGACGACTCTGAAACCTTTAGTGACTTTTATGTCTCCTCCTTTTTCCTCTACTAAAGTGTTAGACACAATTAATTTAGTTTAATTTCAGTATTTCAAACATTTTATTTTAAAGCAAATTTTTGTTAAATATTATTTATATCCATCTTTATAACTCGCTTATACTTGGTCCTACAAGAAAAATGCAAATAACTATTTTGTAGGAAATTTTATCAGCTTTAATTTTAGTAAAAAAATAAAAATTGATAGGAGTAACTGTTTTCGAAATATAAGCAAAAAACCAATAAGAAAACTGTAACTGTTACTGAACAAAAATGTAATTCAGTTTTCAATGTTTGAGACAAAGACGAAAATGCAGCATTTAAAATCGACTCTGAAGACTTCAGTGACTTTTAAGTCACTTCCTTTTTCTTCTAATAAAGTATTGGACCCAATAAATTAAGTGTATTTTAAATCACAAGACATTTTTTGTTAAAGCGCTTTTTTTTTTAAATATTGATTATTTTCAAACTTATATCTCGCTTATGGTTAGTCCTACATGAAAAATGCAAAAAACTATTTTGTAGGAAATTTTATCAGCTTTAATTTTAGTAAAAAGATAAAAATTGATAGGAGTAACTGTTTTCGAGATATAAGCAAGAAACCAAAAAACTGTCACCTTAATTAAGCGTTTGCATTTAAGCAAATTTAGTACTATTAGTATTATTATTATTAATGTTATTGTTATTAATATGACGACTAAAGACGACTCTGAAGCATTTAGTGACTTTTATGTCTTCTCCTTTTTCCTCTACTAAAGTGTTAGACACAATTAATTTAGTTTAATTCCGGTTTTTCAAGCATTTTATTTTAAAGCAAATTTTTGTTAAATATTATTTATATCCAACTCTATAACTCGTTTATGCTTGGTCCTACAAGAAAAATGCAAATAACTATTTTGTAGGAAATTTTATCAGCTTTAATTTTAGTAAAAAAATAAAAATTGATAGGAGTAACTGTTTTCGAAATATAAGCAAAAAACCAATAAGAAAACTGTGACTGTTACTGAACAAAAATGTAATTCAGTTTTCAATGTTTGAGACAAAGACGAAAATGCAGCATTTAAAATCGACTCTGAAGACTTCAGTGACTTTTAGGTCACCTCCTTTTTCTTCTAATAAAGTATTGGACCCATTAAATTAAGTGTATTTTAAATCACAAGACATTTTCTGTTAAAGCACTTTTTTTTTAAATATTAATTATTTTCAAACTTATATCTCGCTTATGGTTAGTCCTACATAAAAAATGCAAATAACTATTTTGTAGGAAATTTTATCAGCTTTAATTTTAGAAAAAAGATAAAAATTGATAGGAGTAACTGTTTTCGAAATATAAGCAAGAAACTGTTACCTTAATTAAGCGCTTGCATATAAGCAAATTTAGTACTATTAGTATTATTATTATTAATGTTATTGTTATTAGTATGACGATTAAAGACGACTCTGAAACCTTTAGTGACTTTTATGTTAAAGCTGATAAAATTTCCTACAAAATAGTTATTTGCATTTTTTATGTAGGACTAACCATAAGCGAGATATAAGTTTGAAAATAATTAATATTTAAAAAAAAAGTGCTTTAACAGAAAATGACTTGTGATTTAAAATACACTTAATTTATTGGGTCCAATACTTTATTAGAAGAAAAAGGAGATGACATAAAAGTCACTGAAGTCTTTAGAGTCGTTTTTAAATGATGCATTTTCGTCTTCGTCTCAAACATTGGAAACTGAATTACATTTTTGTTTAGTAACTGTAACAGTTTTCACTTTGGTTTTTTGCTTATATCTCGAAAACAATTACTCCTATCAATTTTTATCTTTCTTTCAAAATTAAAGCTGATAAAATTTCCTACAAAATAGTTTTGTGCAGTTTTTTTGTAAGACCAACCATAAGCGAGTTATAGAGTTGGATATAAATAATCTTTAACAAAAATTTGCTTTAAAATAAAATGTTTGAAATACTGAAATTAAACTAAATTAATTGAGTCTAACACTTTAGTATAGGAAAAAAGAGAAGATATAAAAGTCACCAAAGTCTTCAGAGTCGTTTTTGGTCGTCATATTAATAACAATAACATTAATAATAATAATACTAATAGTACTAAATTTGCTTATATGCAAGCGCTTTATTAAGGTAACAGTTTTTTGGTTTCTTGCTTATATCTCAAAAACAGTTACTTCTATCAATTTTTATCTTTTTACTAAAATTAAAGCTGATAAAATTTCCTACAAAATAGTTTTTTGCATTTTTCATGTAGGACTAACCATAAGCGAGATATAAGTTTGAAAATAATCAATATTTAAAAAAAAAGCGCTTTAACAAAAAATGTCTTGTGATTTAAAATACACTTAATTTATTGGGTCCAATACTTTATTAGAAGAAAAAGGAAGTGACTTAAAAGTCACTGAAGTCTTCAGAGTCGATTTTAAATGCTGCATTTTCGTCTTTGTCTCAAACATTGAAAACTGAATTACATTTTTGTTCAGTAACAGTTACAGTTTTCTTATTGGTTTTTTGCTTATATTTCGAAAACAGTTACTCCTATCAATTTTTATTTTTTTACTAAAATTAAAGCTGATAAAATTTCCTACAAAATAGTTATTTGCATTTTTCATGTAGGACCAAGCATAAACGAGTTATAGAGTTGGATATAAATAATATTTAACAAAAATTTGCTTTAAAATAAAATGTTTGAAAAACCGAAACTAAACTAAATTAATTAAGACTAACACTTTAGTAGAGGAAAAAGGAGAAGACATAAAAGTCACCAAAGTCTTGAGAGTCGTTTTTAGTCGTCATATTAATAACAATAACATTAATAATAATAATACTAATATTACTAAATTTGCTTATATGCAAGCGCTTAATTGAGGTAACAGTTTCTTGCTTATATTTCGAAAACAGTTACTCCTATCAATTTTTATCTTTTTACTAAAATTAAAGCTGATAAAATTTCCTACAAAATAGTTATTTGCATTTTTCTTGTAGGACCAAGTATAAGCGAGTTATAAAGATGGATATAAATAATATTTAACAAAAATTTGCTTTAAAATAAAATGTTTGAAATACTGAAATTAAACTAAATTAATTGTGTCTAACACTTTAGTAGAGGAAAAAGGAGGAGACATAAAAGTCACTAAAGGTTTCAGAGTCGTCTTTAATTGTCATACTAATAACAATAACATTAATAATAATAATACTAATAGTACTAAATTTGCTTGTATGCAAACGCTTAATTAAGGTGACAGTTTTTTGGTTTCGTGCTTATATCTCGAAAACAGTTACTCCTATCAATTTTTATTTTTTTACTAAAATTAAAGCTGATAAAGTTTCCTACAAAATAGTTTTTTGCATTTTTCATGTAGGACTAACCATAAGCGAGATATAAGTTTGAAAATAATCAATATTTAAAAAAAAAGTGCTTTAACAAAAAATGTCTTGTGATTTAAAATACACTTAATTTATTGGTTCCAATACTTTATTAGAAGAAATAGGAGGTGACTTAAAAGTCACTGAAGTCTTTAGAGTCGTTTTTAAATGCTGCATTTTCGTCTACGTCTCAAACATTGAAAACTGAATTACATTTTTGTTCAGTAACAGTTACAGTTTTCTTATTGGTTTTTTGCTTATATCTCGAAAACAGTTACTCCTATCAATTTTTATCTTTTTTTCAAAATTCAAGCTGATAAAATTTCCTACAAAATAGTTATCTGCATTTCTTTTGTAAGACTAACCATAAGCGAGTTATAGAGTTGGATATAAATAATCTTTAACAAAAATTTGCTTTAAAATAAATTGTTTGAAAAACCGAAATTAAACTAAATTAATTGGGTCTAACACTTTAGTAGAGGAAAAAGGAGGAGACGTAAAAGTCACCAAAGTCTTCAGAGTCGTTTTTAATCGTCATATTATTCACAATAACATTAATAATAATAATACTAATAGTACTAAATTTGCTTATATGCAAGCGCTTTATTAAGGTAACAGTTTTTTGGCTTCTTGCTTATATCGCGAAAACAGTTACTCCTATCAATTTTTATCTCTTTTTTAAAATTAAAGCTGATAAAATTTCCTACAAAATAGTTATTTGCATTTTTTTGTAGGACCAACCTTAAGCGAGTTATAGAGTTGGATATAAATAATCTTTAACAAAAATTTTCTTTAAAATAAAATGTTTAAAAAACCGATATTAAACCAAATTAATTGGGTCTAACACTTTAGTAGAGGAAAAAGGAGAAGACATAAAAGTCACCAAAGTCTTCAGAGTGGTTTTTAGTGACTAAATTTGCTTATATGCAAGCGCTTAACTAAGGTTACAGTTTTTTGGTTTCTTGCTTATATCTCGAAAACAGTTACTCCTATTAATTTTTATCTTTTTACTAAAATTAAAGCTGATAAAATTTCCTACAAAATAGTAATTTGCATTTTTTATGTAGGACTAACCATAAGCGAGATGTAAGTTTGAAAATAATTAATATTTAAAAAAAAACTGCTTTAACAGAAAATGTACCTTAATTAAGCGCTTGCATATAAGCAAATTTGGTACTATTAGTATTATTATTATTAATGTTATTGTTATTAATATGACGACTAAAAACGACTCTGAAGACTTAGGTGACTTTTATGTCTTTTCCTTTTTCTTCTACTAAAGTGTTAGACCCAATTAATTTAGTTTAATTTCGGTTTTTCAAACATTTTATTTTAAAGAGAATTTTTGTTAATGATTATTTGTATCTAACTCTATAACTCGCTTAAGGTTGGTCTTACAAAAAAAATGCTAAAAACTATTTTGTAGGAAATTTTATCAGCTTTAATTTTGAAGGAAAGATAAAAATTTATAGGAGTAACTGTTTTCGAGATATAAGCAAAAAACCAAAGTGAAAACTGTAACAGTTACTGAACAAAAATGTAATTCAGTTTTCAATGTTTGAGACGTAGACAAAAATGCAGCATTTAAAAACGACTCTGAAGACTTCAGTGACTTTTAAGTCACCTCCTTTTTTTTCTAATAAAGTATTGGACCCAATAAATTAAGTGTATTTTAAATCACAAGACATTTTTTGTTAAAGCACTTTTTTTTAAATATTGATTATTTTCAAACTTATATCTCGCTTATACTTGGTCCTACAAGAAAAATGCAAATAACTATTTGGTAGGAAATTTTATCAGCTTTAATTTTAGTAAATAGATAAAAATTGATAGAAGTAACTGTTTTCGAGATATAAGCAAGAAACCAAAAAACTGTTACCTTAATAAAGCGCTTGCATATAAGCAAATTTAGTACTATTAGTATTATTATTATTAATGTTATTGTTATTAATATGACGACCAAAAACGACTCTGAAGACTTTGGTGACTTTTATATCTTCTCTTTTTTCCTATACTAAAGTGTTAGACTCAATTAATTTAGTTTAATTTCAGTATTTCAAACATTTTATTTTAAAGCAAATTTTTGTTAAAGATTATTTATATCCAACTCTATAACTCGCTTATGGTTGGTCTTACAAAAGAACTGCACAAAACTATTTTGTAGGAAATTTTATCAGCTTTAATTTTGAAAGAAAGATAAAAATTGATAGGAGTAATTGTTTTCGAGATATAAGCAAAAAACCAAAGTGAAAACTGTTACAGTTACTAAACAAAAATGTAATTCAGTTTCCAATGTTTGAGACGAAGACGAAAATGCATCATTTAAAAACGACTCTAAAGACTTCAGTGACTTTTATGTCATCTCCTTTTTCTTCTAATAAAGTATTGGACCCAATAAATTAAGTGTATTTTAAATCACAAGTCATTTTCTGTTAAAGCACTTTTTTTTTAAATATTAATTATTTTCAAACTTATATCTCGCTTATGGTTAGTCCTACATAAAAAATGCAAATAACTATTTTGTAGGAAATTTTATCAGCTTTAATTTTAGTAAAAAGATAAAAATTGATAGGAGTAACTGTTTTCGAAATATAAGCAAGAAACTGTTACCTTAATAAAGCGCTTGCATATAAGCAAATTTAGTACTATTAGTATTATTATTATTAATGTTATTGTTATTAATATGACGATTAAAAACGACTCTGAAGACTTTGGTGACTTTTACGTCTCCTCCTTTTTCCTCTACTAAAGTGTTAGACCCAATTAATTTAGTTTAATTTAGGTTTTTCAAACATTTTATTTTAAAGCAAATTTTTGTTAAAGATTATTTATATCCAACTCTATAACGCGCTTATAGTTGGTCCTACAAGAATAATGCAAATAACTATTTTGTAGGAAATTTTATCAGCTTGAATTTTGAAAAAAAGATAAAAATTGATAGGAGTAACTGTTTTCGAGATATAAGCAAAAAACCAATAAGAAAACTGTAACTGTTACTGAACAAAAATGTAATTCAGTTTTCAATGTTTGAGACAAAGACGAAAATGCAGCATTTAAAATCGACTCTGAAGACTTCAGTGACTTTTATGTCACCTCCTTTTTCTTCTAATAAAGTATTGGACCCATTAAATTAAGTGTATTTTAAATCACAAGACATTTTCTGTTAAAGCACTTTTTTTTAAATATTAATTATTTTCAAACTTACATTTCGCTTATGGTTAGTCCTACAGGAAAAAAGCAAATTACTAATTTGTAGGAAATTTTATCAGCTTTAATTTTAGTAAAAAGATAAAAATTAATAGGAGTAACTGTTTTCGAGATATAAGCAAGAAACCAAAAAACTGTTACCTTAATTAAGCGCTTGCATATAAGCAAATTTAGTACTAAAAACAACTCTGAAGACTTTGGTGACTTTTATGTCTTCCCCTTTTTCCTCTACTAAAGTGTTAGACCCAATTAATTTGGTTTAATATCGGTTTTTCAAACATTTTATTTTTAAGCAAATTTTTGTTAAAGATTATTTATGTCCAACTCTATAACTCGCTTATGGTTGGTCCTACAAAAAAATGCAAATAACTGTTTTGTAGGAAATTTTATCAGCTTTAATTTAGAAAAAGAGATAAAAATTGATAGGAGTAACTGTTTTCGAGATATAAGCAAGAAACCAAAAAACTGTTACATTAATAAAGCGCTTGCATATAAGCAAATTTAGTACTATTAGTATTATTATTATTAATGTTATTGTTATTAATATGACGATTAAAAACGACTCTGAAGACTTTGGTGACTTTTACGTCTCCTCCTTTTTCCTCTACTAAAGTGTTAGACCCAATTAATTTAGTTTAATTTCGGTTTTTCAAACATTTTATTTTAAAGCAAATTTTTGTTAAAGATTCTTTATATCCAACTCTGTAACTCGCTTATGGTTGGTCCTACAAAAAAAATGCATAAAACTATTTTGGAGGAAATTTTATCAGCTTTAATTTTGAAGGAAAGATAAAAATTGATAGGAGTAACTGTTTTCGGGATATAAGCAAGAAACTGTAACCTTAATTAAGCGCTTGCATATTTGCAAATTTAGTACTATTAGTATTATTATTATTAATGTTATTGTTATTAATATGACGACTAAAAACGACTCTCAAGACTTTGGTGACTTTTATGTCACCTCCTTTTTCTTCTAATAAAGTATTGAACCCACTAAATTAAGTGTATTTTAATCACAAGACATTTTCTGTTAAAGCACTTTTTTTTAAATATTAACTATTTTCAAACTTATATCTCGCTTATGGTTAGTCCTACATGAAAAATGCAAATAACTATTTTGTAGGAAATTTTATCAGCTTTAATTTTAGTAATCTGAGCGTTTTCTCATTTCTATGCAAGAGATCATCTGTGATTTGTGTTTTTAGGCAAGAAATTGTCTAAAATTAATAACTCATTTTAACACTGGTATAAAAACATTTACTATACAAAAGTTATAATCGGTTTTTAATAATAATAATATTAATAATAATAATAATAATAATAATAATAATAATAAGTACAAAAAGATAAAAATGGGTGTGCGTCCATCTTGTGCTATGCTAGGCTTGTGCTAATGTGCTATAAATAAGGTGTTACAATTTTGTACTGTAAATAAGGTGTTGTGCATTTTGTGCTATAAACGACAGTTTTTTAATTTTTCGTTAATTATTTGTGGTAATAACTTAATAAGTGACTAAGGTTTAAGGTTATGTTAAACTGTAGTCAATAGCGTTTTGCATTTCTTTTGGACTTTCAAACATTTATACTTTACACAAAGAGTTATACTGATATAAATGACGTGATCAATGCTCGTACTATAACCAATAATCCAATTTTGTGCTACTTTTTATGAACATTAGTTTTTACATGTAAATTTCATATCAGAGGCGTACGCTCCTAGAATTGCTGATAATAATTATTATTCTATCCTCTGTTCCTTTTGTGTCCTTTCCGTGGCCTACCTGTGCTTGTTTTTTTATTTTGAGTCACTACGAACGGCCGCGTAGTGTGAAGCGTGTGTCCTTGTCTTTATTCCCTTGCCTGATTGTATTTATCAACTCACTCATAATGAGTGTCTGCTATAAATGCAAAAGTAGCGTCGTGAATTCTATCGCTTGCTTAAATTGCAAAAAAGCGTATCACCCCAGTTGCTTAAGAGCCTTTAAAAACTATTCTGCGATTGGTCAAGATCTGACATCAATAAGTGCATGCCCTTGTTGCGATAAATTAAAATCTTTACAAAATCCCACTTCTCCGACTCTAAATATCTCTACTAATACTATATATGAAGACCTTGGTGTCCTAAAGCAAGAAACCGACTTAATAAAAAAAACTCTTGATGATTTAAAAACACTTATAACCGAATCACCGACTACTGTTTGTACTTTTGATAAAATAGATGAATATGTACGCAAAAGTTTTGATGATCTTGAAAGCAAATTAATTTCTTTATTAAAGGATACCCTTAATCGTGAAATTGAGAAATTAAAAAATTCAATAAAAAACGAAGTAATAGCAGAAATCTCTACTAATTTGAACCGTACCAATGATAATATTAAAACTGCCAACTCTTCTGATTTAACTTTGAAATCTACAAATTCAAAGAATGTAAGTACCCAGTCAGTGTCTAAGACGAACAGATATAAAGTTCGTATATTTGCTGATCAAAAAGGACGTCATTGTATAGACTTATTAGAAACTTATATTCCAGTTAGCAAATATGTGATCCAATCCGTAGTAAAACCTTATTCCTCGTTACAAGAGCTTCTTAAAACTGAAAACAACAACGAGCAACTTGGCAATAATGATTTTGTTGTAATATACGCTGGAAATCATGAAGCACAAAAAGGAAAAATCCCTGATGAAAATACTCTAAATGAACTTATCAATCATAAATTTTTAAATACAAATATCATTCTTATCGGATGTCCATATTTTGTTAATCGTCCCATTTTGAATAATTTTGTTTATGAATTGAATTGTAATTTTTATAATGTGGCTAAAAATAATAAGAACATATATTACTTAGACTCAAACGATAAAATTTTTGATCAATTCAAGACGGATAACTTTGTAATAAATAAAGCTATTAAAAGGTGCATTATAAAAAACCTGGGCGACCTAATCACTGAGTGCCAAGACCATACAAATAGATCTGCAGTTGAACAAAATCCAGTAGCAACGTTTCTTGACACATCTCTGCCATCAGTTGATAAATCTGACTCTCAGTCTTTTTAAATCGCTTCGTCTGTTTACAGCCCTCACATTCTAAAATATCTATATCAATCAATAAAAAAACTGTCAATAGTTTTCATGGCATCTACCAAAATGTTAGGGGATTAAAATCAAAATCAGTTACATTTTTTAATTCATTTTTATCTACGTCTGATGAATTTGATTTAATTGTTATTACTGAGTCTTGGTTAGATGACACCGTCTTGGATGGTGAATTGTTTTCTGATAATTATTATGTATTTCGTCGGGACAGAGATCTCCGCCACCTGGGTATCCATAGAGGTGGTGGTGTGCTTATAGCAGTTAATAACAAATATAACTGTCGTCAACTCGATATATCTAATATTAGTCGTAGAAGTTCTCCTGCTATTGATCTGGTTGCAATAAAAATAAATGTAACAAGTTATCAACATCTCTTCGTGTTTGTAGTCTACATTCCTCCTTCTATTTCCTTTAGTGATTTTGACAATTTTTTTGATCTTCTTAATAATTTTGACGAGATTAATAATGACAATGTTTTATTCTTAGGAGACTTTAACACTCCTTTATTCAGTGGATTTTCAAAAAACAATTTTAGTATTTCTCTCAAACACTTCGCTTCTTTTCATAATTTTAATCAATTTAATAACATACGTAATAATAGGAATAATATATTGGATCTCATCTTTTCCAACATGGACTGTGCCGTTAGCAAGTCCTCTTTCTCGTTTGTTCCTGAAGATTCTTTCCATCCGAGTTTGGAGTTTACCCTCGATATTGTAGCAAAAACTCCTGATAAGTTCTATATGAATAGGGACCACGTCGCATTTAATTTTAAAAAAGCAAATTTTGATTGTCTATACACTACTTTACAGGTAGTTGATTGGTCCGAACTGGAGAAGTTTAGCGATGTGAATGAGGCATGTCGAGTTTTTTATGAAACCCTCTACAATTGTTTTGAGCTATCTGTTTCAAAACTATTTTGTCGTAAAAACTACCGCACATTTCCTACTTGGTTCAACACTGACATTATCAATTGTCTACGTCGTAAATCTAACATTTTAAAGAAATATCGTCGAACTAAAAATATGCATTTCTATGAGGAGTTTAAGAAACTTCGATCTCTTTCAAAATCCCTAATAACTACTGCCTATTCTCAATACATCGGCCACATGGAAAACACTATCTCCAAAGATCCAAAGAAATTCTGGTCTTTTGTTCAAGCTAAAAAGCGTAACTCTAGAATTCCGGGTGTGTTGTATCATAATGGTAATGCAATATCAAATCCTAATGATATAGTAAATAGTTTCGCTAAATTCTTCAAAAGTGTTTTTTCTGACATGACATTGACTTCAGATAGTCCCTCGATGATGACGAATCTAAATAGTTTTATTACTGTAAACGAGATTAATGAGCATGAAATAATCCGGGTATTAAAGCGATCTAAAGACACACTTACTGCTGGTTGTGATGGTATCCCCAGCTTCTTATTAAGGGATTGTGCACATATTTTTTCTAAACCACTCGTATACATTTTTAATTTAATATTGCAAACTTCGACGTTTCCTAACATATGGAAAATAGCACACGTTTATCCTGTCTTCAAAACGGGTGATATAACACAAATTCAAAACTACAGGCCAATTTCAATCTTGTGTAATTTCTCGAAAGTTTTTGAGTCAATTATTTACGACCGCATCTACTCTTCTGTAAAAAGATTTATATCACCTTCGCAGCATGGATTTGTTGAAAAAAGATCAACTGTTACAAATCTAGCCTGTTTTACTCAGTTCATATCGGACGCTTTGGACAGAAAAGGTCAGGTTGATGTCATTTATATGGACTTCAAAAAAGCATTTGATCAAATTGATCATCATCTGTTATTGTTAAAACTTGATCAGTATGGTTTCTCCGATTCTTTGCTATCCCTAATAAAATCTTATCTTGCTAATCGAGAGCAAAGGGTTAAATATCGTAACTACATTTCGGATAGTTACGTTGCAACTTCGGGTGTGCCGCAAGGTTCCAATCTTGGACCCTTATTATTTTTGCTTTTCATTAATGATATATATGGTTCTTTATCAACATGCGATAAACTTCTCTTTGCCGATGATCTTAAAATTTACACAGAAATAAAATCTATAGAGGACTGCCTCACTTTACAGAACAATATTAACGCAGTAGTGAAATGGTGTAATGAAAATCGCCTTTATCTAAACCCATCCAAATGTAACGTTATGTCTTACACTAAAAAGCGCGAATTTCTTGAATTTGTATATGATATTTCGTCCGTAACACTGCATCGTACCTTTATTATTAAAGATTTCGGAGTTATTTTCGATACTGAACTCGCATTCAGTGAGCATATTAGGGATGTTGCGGCTAGAGCGATTAAGTCATATGGATTCATCTATAGAAATTGTCGAGATTTTAAGAACTTATCAGTTATGAAAACCCTATTCTTCTCGTTAGTTAGAAGCAAACTGGAATACGGCGCACTTATTTGGCACCCGATTTATAAAATCCATATAGATCAACTCGAAAACATACAGCGACGATTCCTAAAATTCCTAGTTTTTATAATAGATGGAAATTATCCTATAAGGGGCTATGACCAGAACTTGCTTTTGAATAGATTCGGTCTCCAATCTTTACATTTTCGCCGTATTTGTATTATAATTAAATTTCTGTATAATTTAATTAATAATAACATCGACTGTTCTTGGCTATTAAATATGTTAAATTTTGCTGTTCCACGTTTAAACTCCAGACAAGCCATGACATTTTATCCTATAGCGAGAAGGACCAATGTAGCTGATAAGTCTCCTATCGTATTAATGACTACCCTATTTAATAATGTATGTAAAGACGGTGATATCAACTATGATTCGTGGCGGAAGATTGTTTCGTCTATATCATTAGTATAGTATTAGTGTAGTTCTAAGTTTTTGTATATATTTACTGTAAATGGGATTCCTGTAGTAAATAAAGGCTTATTATTATTATTATTATTATTATTATTATTATAATAATAATAATAATAATAATAGTAATAATAATAAAAATATTAGTAATAATAATAATAATAATAAAAATAATAATAATAGTAGTAATAAAATTAAGCTTAGTTTTCTGAGCAAAAATGAAGCTTATTTTGTGTTATATGAGCGTTTTCTCATTTCTATGCAAAAGATCATGTGTGATTTGTGTTTTTAGGCAATCTAAGCCATTTTATAGTTTTTAGTCAAGAAATTGGCTAAAATTAATCACTCATTTTAAAACTGGTATAAAAACAATACTGTACAAAAGTTATAATCGGTTTTTAATAATAACAATTATAATAATAATAATAACAATAATAATAATAATAATAATAATAACAATAATAATAATAAAAATAATAATAATAGTAATAAAAGTAAGCTTAGTTTTCTAAGCAAAAATGGAGCTTATTTTGTGTGTTATATGAGTGTTTTCTCATTTCTATGCAAGAAATCATCTGTGATCTGTGTTTTTAGGCAAGAAATTGTCTAAAAATAATAACTCATTTTAAAACTGGTATAAAAACATTTACTATACAAAAGTTAATAATAATAATAATATAAATAATAATAATAATATTAACAATAATAATAATAATAATAATAGTAATAGTAACAAAAGTAATAATAATAATAATACTTTTAATTAGAAAAAATGGAGCTTATTTTGTGTGTTACATGAGCGTTTTCTCATTACTATGCAAAAGATCATGTGTGATCTGTGTTTTTAGGCAATCTAAGCCATTTTATAGTTTTCAATATTTAACAAAAATTAGAAGAGGAAAAAGGAGAAGACATAAAAGTCACTAAATGTTTCAGAGTCGTCTTTAGTCGTCATATTCATAACAATAACATTAATAATAAAAATACTAATAGTACTAAATTTGCTTATATGCAAACGCTTAATTAAGGTAACAGTTTTTTGGTTTCTTGCTTATATCTCGAAAACAGTTACCCCTATCAATTTTTATCTTGTTTCAAAATTAAAGCTGATAAAATTTCCTACAAAATAGTTATTTGCATTTTTTTGTAGGACCAACCATAAGCGAGTTATAGAGTTGGATATAAATAGTCTTTAACAAAAATTTGCTTTAAAATAAAATGTTTGAAAAACCGATATTAAACTAAATTAATTGGGTCTAACACTTTAGTAGAGAAAAAAGGAGAAAACATAAAAGTCACCAAAGTCTTCAGAGTTGTTTTTAGTACTAAATTTGCTTATATGCAAGCGCTTAATTAAGGTAACAGTTTTTTGGTTTCTTGCTTATATCTTGAAAACAGTTACTCCTATCAATTTTTATCATTTTACTAAAATTAAAGCTGATAAAATTTCCTACAAAATAGTAATTTGCATTTTTTATGTAGGACTAACCATAAGCGAGATATAAGTTTGAAAATAATTAATATTTAAAAAAAAAGTGCTTTAACAGAAAATGTCTTGTGATTTAAAATACACTTAATTTATTGGGTCCAATACTTTATTAGATGAAAAAAGAGGTGACATAAAAGTCACTGAAGTCTTCAGAGTCGATTTTAAATGCTGCATTTTTGTCATCGTCTCAAACATTGAAAACTGAATTACATTTTTGTTCAGTAACAGTTACAGTTTTCTTCTTGGTTTTTTGCTTAAATCTCGAAAACAGTTACACCTATCAAATTTTATCTTTCTTTCAAAATTAAAGCTGATAAAATTTCCAACAAAGTAGATATTTGCATTTTTCTTGTAGGACCAAGCATAAGCGAGTTATAGAGATGGATATAAATAATATCTAACAAAAATTTGCTTTAAAATAAAATGTTTGAAATACTGAAATTAAACTAAATTAATTGTGTCTAACACCTTAGTGGAGGAAAAAGGAGAAGACATAAAAGTCTCTAAAGGTTTCAAAGTCGTCTTTAGTCGTCATATTAATAACAATAACATTAATAATAATACTAATAGTACTAAATTTGCTTATATGCAAACGCTTAATTAAGGTAACAGTTTTTTGGTTCCTTGCTTATATCTCGAAAACAGTTACTCTTATCAATTTTTATCTTTTTTTCAAAATTAAAGCCGATAAAATTTCCCACAAAATAGTTAATTGCATTTTTTTTGTAGGACCAACCATAAGCGAGTTATAGTGTTGAATATAAATAATCTTTAACAAAAATTTGTTTTAAAATAAAATGTTTGAAAAACCGATATTAAACTAAATTAATTGGGTCTAACACTTTAGTAGAGGAAAAAGGAGAAGACATAAAAGTCACCAAAGTCTTCAGAGTTGTTTTTAGTACTAAATTTGCTTATATGCAAGCGCTTAATTGAGGTAACAGTTTTTTGGTTTCTTGCTTATATCTCGAAAACAGTTACTCCTGTCAATTTTTATCTTTTTACTAAAATTAAAGCTGATAAAATTTCCTACAAAATAGTTATTTGCATTTTTCATGTAGGACTAACCATAAGCGAAATATAAGTTTGAAAATAATTAATATTTTAAAAAAGTGCTTTAACAGAAAATGCCTTGTGGTTTAAAATACACTTAATTTATTGGGTCCAATACTTTATTAGAAGATAAAAGAGGTGACATAAAAGTCGCTGAAGTCTTCAGAGTCGTTTTAAAATGCTGCATTTTCGTCTTCGTCTCAAACATTGAAAACTAAATTACATTTGTGTTCAGTAACTGTAACAATTTTCACTTTGGTTTTTTGCTTATATCTCGAAAACAGTTACTTTTATCAATTTTTATTTTTCATTCAAAATTAAAGCTGATAAAATTTCCTACAAAAGAGTTATTTGCATTTCTTTTGTAAGACCAACCATAAGCGAGTTATTGAGTTGGATATAAATAATCTTTAACAAAAATTTGCTTTAATAGTAATAAAAGTAATAATAATAATAATACTTTTAATAAGGAAAAATAAAGTTTATTTTGTGTGTTACCTGAGCGTTTTCTCATTTCTATGCAAAAGATCATGTGTGATCTGTGTTTTTAGGCAATCTAAGCCATTTTATAGTTTTTAGGCAAGAAATTGGATAAAATTAATCACTCATTTTAAAACTTGTATAAAAACAATACTATACAAAAGTTATAATCGGTTTTTAATAATAATAATAATAATAATAATAATAATAATAATAATAATAATAATAATAATAATAATAATAATAATAATAATAATAGACGAAGACGAAAATGCAGCATTTAAAAACGACTCTGAAGACTTCAGTTACTTTTATGTCATCTTCTTTTTCTTCTAATAAAGTATTGGACCCAATAAATTAAAAAATATTTATTTGCATTTTTCATGTAAGACTAACCATAAGCGAGATATAAGTTTGAAAATAATTACTATTGTTATTATTGTTATTATTATTATTAACATTATTATTATTATTATTATTATTATTATTATTATTATAATTATTACTATTACTGTTATTATTATTATTATTATTAATATTATTATTATTAAAAACCAATTATAACTTTTGTATAGTAAATGTTTTTATACCAGTTTTAAAATGAGTTATTAATTTTAGACAATTTCTTGCCTAAAAACACAGATCACAGATGATCTCTTGAATAGAAATGAGAAAACGCTCATATAACACAAAATAAGCTATATTTTTGCTTAGAAAACTAAGCTTACTTTTATTACTACTATTATTATTATTATTATTATTATTACTATTACTATTATTTTTATTATTATTATTACTATTATTATTATTATTATTATTATTATTAATATTATTATTATTAAAAACCGATTATAACTTTTGTATAATAAATGTTTTTATACCAGTTTTAAAATGAGTTATTAATTTTATTCAATTTCTTGCCTAAAAACACATCACAGATGATCTCTTGCATAGAAATGAGAAAACGCTCATATAACACACAAAATAAGCTTCATTTTTGCTTAGAAAACTAAGCTTACTTTTATTACTATTATTATTATTTTTATTATTATAATTATTATTATTATTATTACGCTCATGTAACACACAAAATAAGCTTCATTTTTCCTTATTAAAAGTATTATTATTTTTATTACTTTTGTTACTATTACCATTATTATTATTATTATTATTATTATTATTTATAATATTAACTTTTGTATAGTAAATGTTTTTATACCAGTTTTAAAATGGGTTATTAATTTTAGACAATTTCTTGCCTAAAAACACATCACAGATGATTTCTTGCATAGTAATGAGAAAACGCTCATATAACACACAAAATAAGCTTCATTTTTGCTTAGAAAACTAAGCTTACTTTTATTACTATTATTATTTCTATTATTATTATTATTATTATTACTATTATTATTATTATTATTATTATTATTATTATTATTATTATTATTATTATTATTATTATTATTATTATTATTATTTTTATTATTATTATTATTATTGTTATTATTATTATTAAAAACTTATATTAAACAGATAGAAAACGTCGTATTCTGACACAAAAAAACGAATTACGTTATAGACTTGACGAGAACGGCGTATCTCGGACACTTATAGGACTCTTATAGGACTCTTATAGGGTCAAAAAGTATCAGTTTGGATTAAAACAAATTATTTTTGTTGACTCTCAGTCTGAATTGTTCATCAGTTTAAACAAAAACGGCTTATTTTAGACGATCTTTTGCTTTGAACAAGAAAACTTACATCGAACAGACTAAAAACGTATTAATCTGGCATAAAAGAGCAATTTATGTATCACTTTGTATAAAGGCATCTAATCATATTCGTTTCATTGCTTAAAATAGACAAAATTGTTGATAAATTTAACAAAAACGCTGTATTCTAGCACCAAATACTAATTACATTATAGTTTCGACGAGAATAGCTTATTTGGAATGGTTCTATGCTTCCAAACGAGTAAATTTTTATTAAACAGATGCCAAACATCATGTTTTGTCCTATAAAAACATTTTATATTGCAGTTTGTATTAAAACAAAATATTTTCGTTGATCCTTTGTTAGAAGCAGCAAACCTAACATTTAAGAATCTGAAAACTTTGTATTCGGACACAAACCACCGAATTTTGTATCAGTTTAAACAAAAACGGTTGATTTTCGACAATATTTTGCTTTGAACAAGAAAACTTATATCAAACTGACTAAAAACGTCTTATTTTAGCACAAAACAAAAGATTTGCTTTATAGTCTTAACGAGAGCTGTTAATTTCAAACGGTTCTATGCTTTGAAACGAGCAAAATTTCACTGAACAGAGGAAAAACATCTTATTTCGCCTTTTAAAAACGATTCATGCCACAGTTTGGATAAAAACCAATTATTTTCGTTAATTCATTGTTACAAACAAGAAACCTTACATCAAAGAAACTGAAAACCCCTTATTCAGGCACAGAAATTCGAATTACGTTTCAGTCTGGACAAAAACTGCTTACTTTAGACTATCCTTTGTTTTGAATACAAAAACTTACATTAAAAAGATTAAAAACGTCTTATTCTGGCTGAAAACTGCAAATTATATATTACTCTAGATAAAAGCAATTTATCCTGATTACTCCTTTACTTAGAATAGAGTAAACTTGTATAAAACTTAATGAAAACTTTAAATTTCGTCTCAAAGAAATAAATTACGTTATAGTTTTGACCAGCACTGTTTATTTCAAACGATTTTATGATTCGAAACTAATGAACTTTTATGGGGCAGATGCAAAACCACATATTACCATATAAAGCGTTGTTTTAAAGCAAATTATTACCTTTTGCAACAAGAAATTTCACGTCAAAGAAACTGAAAACTTCGTATCCATGCACAAATATCGAATTACGTATCAGTTTAGGCAAATACAGATTATTTTAAACGATTCCTTGCTATAAACAAAAAAAATTTTATCAAACATATTGAAAACGTCTTATTCTCGAAAATAAGAGCAAATTATGTATCAGCTTTAACAAAAGCGGATTACTCTGTTTGATTCTATGCTTAGAGTAGAGTAAACTACTATAAAACGTAATGAAAACTCTATATTCAGGCTCAAAAGAACAAATTACGTTATAGTTTTGACAAAAAAAAATTATTTCGGACGATTACATACTTCGAAGTAAGCAAACTTTAATTGAACAAGTGCAAAAGCTAATACTTTGCTTTAAAATAACGATTTATGTGGTAATATGGTATTTTGCATCTGTCCTATAAAAGTTTACTCGTTTCGCTCCATTGAATCATTCGAAATAAATTATTTTGACACAACAACAACGAAAATAATTTGTTTTTGTTTAAACTGTAACATGTCGTTTTTATAAAACGAACTAAGACGTTTGGCATCTGTTTAGTGAAAGTTTTCTCGTTTGGGGGCATAAAATCGTTTGAAATTAACAGTTCTGGTCAAAACTATAACGTAGATTATTTCTTTGAGACGAAATTTAAAGTTTTCATTAAGTTTTATACAAGTTTGCTCTATTCTAAGCAAAGGAGTAATCAGGATAAACTGCTTTTATTCAAAGTAATACATAATTTGCAGTTTTCAGCCAGAATAAGACGTTTTAATCTTTTTAATGTAAGTTTTTGTATTCAAAACAAAGGATCGTCTAAAGTAAGCAGTTTTTGTCCAGACTGAAACGTAATTCGAATTTCTGTGCCTGAATAAGGGGTTTTCAGTTACTTTGATGTAAGGTTTCTTGTTTGTAACAATGAATTAACGAAAATAATTGGTTTTCATCCTAACTGTGGCATGAATCGTTTTTAAAAGGCGAAATAAGATGTTTTTCCTCTGTTCAGTGAAAGTTTACTCGTTTCAAAGCATAGAACTGTTTGAAATTAACAGCTCTCGTTAAGACTATAACGCAGATCTTTTGTTTTGTGCTAAAATAAGACGTTTTTAGTCAGTTTGATATAAGTTTTCTTGTTCAAAGCAATATATTGTCGAAAATCAACCGTTTTTGTCTAAACTGATACAAAATTCGGTGGTTTGTGTCCGAATACAAAGTTTTCAGATTCTTTAATGTTAGGTTTGCTGTTCTAACAAAGAATCAACGAAAATATTTTGTTTTAATACAAACTGCAATATAAAATGTCTTTATAGGACAAAACATGATGTTTGGCATCTGTTTAATAAAAATTAACTCGTTTGGAAGCATAGAATCTTTCCAAATAAGCTATTCTCGTCGAAACTATAATGTAATTAGTATTTTGTGCTAGAATACAGCGTTTTTGTTAGATTTATTAACGATTTTGTCTATTTTAAGCAATGAAACGAATTGGATTAGCTGCATTTATCCAAAGTGATACATAAATTGCTCTTTTATGCCAGATTAATACGTTTTTAGTCTGTTCGATATAAGTTTTCTTGTTCAAAGCAAAAGATCGTCTAAAATAAGCCGTTTTTGTTTGAACTGATAAACAATTCAGACTGAGAGTCAACAAAAATAATTTGTTTTAATCCAAACTGATACTTTTTGACCCTATAAGAGTCCTATAAGAATCCGAGATACGCCGTTCTCGTCAAGTCTATAACGTAATTCGTATTTTTGTGTCAGAATACGACGTTTTCTGCCTGTTTAATATAATTTTTTAATAATAATAATAATAATAATGACAATAATAATAATAATAATAATAATAATAATAATAATAATAATAATAATAGTAATAGTAACAAAAGTAATAATAATATTAATACTTTTATTAAGGAAAAATGAAGCTTATTTTGTGTGTTACATGAGCGTTTTCTCATTTCTATGCAAAAGATCATGTGTGATCTGTGTTTTTAGGCAATCTAAGCCATTTTATAGTTTTTAGGCAAAAAATTGTCTAAAGTAAATCACTCATTTTAAAACTGGTATAAAAACATTTACTATACAAAAGTTATAATCGGTTTGTAATAATAATAATAATAATATAAACAATAATAATAATAATAATAATAATAATAATAATAATAGTAATAATAACAATAATAATAATAATAATAATAATAGTAAATAATAATAATAATAATATTTACAATAATGAATTTCTTTCTAAATTAAAGCTTAGTTTTTCTAAGCAAAAATGAAGCTTATTTTGTGTTATCTGAGCGTTTTCTCATTTCTATGCAAGAGATCATCTGTAATCTGTGTTTTTAGGCAAGAAATTGTCTAAAATTAATAACTCATTTTAAAATGGTATAAAAACATTTACTATACAAAAGTTATAATCGGTTTTAATAATAATAATATTAATAATAATAATAATAATAATAATAATAATAATAATAAAAATAATAGTAATAACAATAATAATAATAAAAATATTAATAATAGTAGTAATAAAAGTAAGCTTAGTTTTCTAAGCAAAAATGAAGCTTATTTTGTGTTATATGAGCGTTTTCTCATTTCTATGCAAGAGATCATCTGTGATCTGTGTTTTTAGGCAAGAAATTGTCTAAAATTAATAACTCATTTTAAAACTGGTATAAAAACATTTACTATACAAAAGTTATAATCGGTTTTTAATAATAATATTAATAATAATAATAATAATAATAATAATAATAATAATAATAATAATAGTAATAATAATAATGATGATAATGTTTTATTGATGTTATAAATACAAAGTATCTTACATACGTCACCAAGAAAAGAAGAGAAAACAAGAAAATACACTTTAACCGTTTACAAAAGCAGATAATAATAATTATATAAGAAAACTTAGTTAAGATGACATTTTACAAAAATAATTACTGAATTCATCAACAGAGTAAAATGCCTCTTGTAGCAGGAAAGATTTAACACAGTTTTTAAAAGCCTTGAACTCGAGGTTTTTATAGGTGTCAGGTAACATGTTAAATAATTTAATACAGTAATAACTTGTGCTGTTTCTAGAACGTGATAATCGCAGAAAATTTGGTCTGAGTAAATGCCGGAATCTGGTGGAGTATGTATGATCAAACGAATCATATTTGTTTAAGTTTTGATGAGTATATAGAAGACATTGCAAAATATAAGTGCAGGGAACCGTTAAAATTTTGAAGTTTCTGAAATATTGACGACAGTCACTCTGATAGTGACAGCCAGCAATAATTCTGGTACATTTTCTTTGTATTTTGAATAATTTAGCTGTATGTGGCGAATGACCCCAAACAAGGATGGCATATGAAAGAACACTGTGAAATATGGCATGATAAACTGATAATAAAGTTTTAGTCGATAAGGTAGATACCAACTGCCTAAACAAGAACAATTTTTTAGAAAGTTTAGTAACTAAGTAGTCGCAATGAGTTTCCCAAGTCAATCCACAATCCAGAAAAACACCTAACAGCTTAATATAAGAAGGGGTAATAAATGATTTGTTTAAGGAAAAAATAATTTCTTGAGTTTTGGCACAATTAACGGTAAGTTTGTTACCAATAAACCAGTCTTTAATTTTGGTTTCAACACAAGTTTTTATGTGATCCAGAGCCTCTTTTAAATCAAAAGCGCCATAGATAGTGGTGTCGTCAGCAAACAGTAAGAAATTAGTATCTTTAATAGAAAGTGGCAGGTCATTTATAAAGATGAGAAATAGAGTCGGTCCTAGGACCGATCCTTGCGGTACACCAAATTTAATTTCCATTTTATTGGAATTAATATTGTGAGCAGAAACGAACTGACATCTATTTATTAAGTATGAATTCATCAAACTAATACTTTTGACACAGAATCCATATGATTTTAATTTTTGTAACAATATACCATGCTCAACACAATCAAATGCTTTTGTTAAGTCCAAACAGCAAACATAGGTATTTTCCTTATTTTCAAAACTAGACAAAATTTTTTCACTAAGGTAGTTAATAGCTAGGGATGTTGAGTGATTGCATCTAAAACCAAATTGGAACTGTGAGTAGAGACTATTATTCTCAAAATACGAGTTGATTTGCTTTTTTAAAATAAACTCAAAAACCTTTGCTAAGATAGGCACTAGAGAAATAGGTCTATAATTACTGATGTCATTCGGATCTCCTTTCTTAAAAACCGGTACAACTTTGGAAGTTTTTAGAACTGCTGGAAATATACTTTCTCTAATACACCTATTAATGATTTTAGTCACAGGAATAACTATAAGATTTACTAACGAATAAAAATAATAGTAATAATAATAATAATAAAAATAATAATAATAGTAGTAATAAAAGTAAGCTTAGTTTTCTAAGCAAAAATGAAGCTTATTTTGTGTTATATGAGCGTTTTCTCATTTCTATGCAAGAGATCATCTGTGATCTGTGTTTTTAGGCAAGAAATTGTCTAAAATTAATAACTCATTTATAACTGGTATAAAAACATTTACTATACAAAAGTTATATTCGGTTTTTAATAATAATATTAATAATAATAATAATAATAATAATAATAATAATAATAATAATATGAATAATAATAATAATAATAATAATAATAATAATAGTAATAATAATAAAAATAATAGTAATTATAATAATAATAATAAAAATAATAATAATAGTAGTAATAAAAGTAAGCTTCGTTTTCTAAGCAAAAATGTAGCTTATTTTGTGTTATATGAGCGTTTTCTCATTTCTATGCAAGAGATCATCTGTGATCTGTGTTTTTAGGCAAGAAATTGTCTAAAAATAATAACTCATTTTAAAACTGGTATAAAAACATTTACTATACAAAAGTTATAATCGGTTTTTAATAATAATAATATTAATAATAATAATAATAATAATAATAATATTAATAATAATAATAATAGTAATAATAATAATAAAAATAATAGTAATAATAATAGTAGTAATAAAAGTAAGGTTAGTTTTCTAAGCAAAAATGAAGCTTATTTTGTGTTAGATGAGCGTTTTCTCATTTCAATGCAAAAGATCATGTGTGATCTGTGTTTTTAGGCAATCTAAGCCATTTTATAGTTTTTAAAATTTAACAAAAATTTGCTTTAAAATAAAAATGTTTGAAAAACTGAAATTAAACTAAATTAATTGTGTCTAACACTTTAGTAAAGGAAAAAGGAGGAGACATAAAAGTCACTAAAGTCTTAGAGTTGTCTTTAGTCGTCATATTAATAACAATAACATTTATAATAACAATACTAGTAGTACTAAATTTGCTTATATGCAAGCGCTTAATTAAGGTAACAGTTTTTTGTTTTTTGCTTATATCTCGAAAACAGTTACTTATATCAATTTTTAACTTTTCACCAAAATTAAAGGTGATAAAATTTCCTACAAAATAGTTATTTGCATTTTTCATGTAGAATCAACAATAAGCGAGATATAAGTTTGAAAATAATTAATAATTAAAAAAAAATGTGTTTTAACAGAAAATGTCTTGTGATTTAAAATACACTTAATTTATTGGGTCCAATACTTAATTAGAAGAAAAAGGAGGTGACAGTAAATGCTGCATTTTCGTCTTCGTCTCAAACATTGAAAACTGAATTACATTTTTGTTCAGTAACAGTTACAGTTTTCTTATTGATTTTTTGCTTATATCTCGAAAACAGTTACTCCTATCAAATTTTATCTTTCTTCCTAAATTAAAGCTGATAAAATTTCCAACAAAATAGTTATTTACATTTTTCTTGTAGGACCAAGCATAAACGAGTTATAGAGTTGGATATAAATAATATTTAACAAAAATTTGCTTTAAAATAAAATGCTTGAAAAACCGGAATTAAACTAAATTAATTGTGTCTAACACTTTAGTAGAGGAAAAAGGAGAAGACATAAAAGTCACTAAATGTTTCAGAGTCGTCTTTAGTCGTCATATTAATAACAATAACATTAATAATAATAATACTAATAGTACTAAATTTGCTTATATGCAAAGGCTTAATTAAGGTAACAGTTTTTTGGTTTCTTGCTTATATCTCGAAAACAGTTACTCTTATCAATTTTTATCTCTTTTTCAAAATTAAAGCTGATAAAATTTCCTACAAAATAGTTATTTGCATTTTTTTGTAGGACCAACCATAAGCGAGCTATAGAGTTGGATATAAATAATCTTTAACAAAAATTTGCTTTAAAATAAAATGTTTGAGAAACCGATATTAAACCAAATTAATTGGGTCTAACACTTTAGTAGAGGAAAAGGAAGAAGACATAAAAGTCACCAAAGTTTTCAGAGTTGCTTTTAGTACTAAATTTGCTTATATGCAAGCGCTTAATTAAGGTAACAGTTTTTTGGTTTCTTGCTTATATCTCGAAAACAGTTACTCCTATTAATTTTTATCTTTTTACTAAAATTAAAGCTGATAAAATTTCCTACAAAATAGTAATTTGCATTTTTCATGTAGGACTAAACATAAGCGAGATGTAAGTTTGAAAATAATTAATATTTAAAAAAAAAGTGCTTTAACAGAAAATGTCTTGTGATTTAAAATACACTTAATTTAATGGGTCCAATACTTTATTAGAAGAAAAAGGGGGTGACCTAAAAGTCACTGAAGTCTTCAGAGTCGATTTTAAATGCTGCATTTTCGTCTTTGACTCAAACATTGAAAACTGAATTACATTTTTGTTCAGTAACAGATACAGTTTTCTTATTGGTTTTTTGCTTATATCTCGAAAACAGTTAATCCTATCAATTTTTATCTTTTTTTCAAAATTCAAGCTGATAAAATTTTCTACAAAATAGTTATTTGCATTTTTCTTGTAGGACTAACCATAAGCGAAATGTAAGTTTGAAAATAATTAATATTTAAAAAAAAAGTGCTTTAACAGAAAATGTCTTGTGATTTAAAATACACTTAATTTAATGGGTCCAATACTTTATTAGAAGAAAAAGGAAGTGACCTAAAAGTCACTGAAGTCTTCAGAGTCGATTTTAAATGCTACATTTTCGTCTTTGTCTCAAACATTGAAAACTGAATTACATTTTTCTTCATTAACAGTTACAGTTTTCTTATTGGTTTTTTGCTTATATCTCGAAAACAGTTACTCCTATCAATTTTTATCTTTTTTTCAAAATTGAAGCTGATAAAATTTCCTACAAAATAGTTATTTGCATTTTTCTTGTAGGACCAACCATAAGCGCGTTATAGAGTTGGATATAAATAATCTTTAACAAAAATTTGCTTTAAAATAAAATGTTTGAAAAACCGAAACTAAACTAAATTAATTAAGACTAACACTTTAGTAGAGGAAAAAGGAGAAGACATAAAAGTCACCAAAGTCTTGAGAGTCGTTTTTAGTCGTCATATTAATAACAATAACATTAATAATAATAATACTAATATTACTAAATTTGCTTATATGCAAGCGCTTAATTAAGGTAACAGTTTCTTGCTTATATTTCGAAAACAGTTACTCCTATCAATTTTTATCTTTTTACTAAAATTAAAGCTGATAAAATTTCCTACAAAATAGGTATTTGCATTTTTTATATAGGACTAACCATAAGCGAGATATAAGTTTGAAAATAATTAATATTTAAAAAAAAAGTGCTTTAACAGAAAATATCTTGTGATTTAAATTACACTTAATTTATTGGGTCCAATACTTTATTAGAAGAAAAAGGAGGTGACATAAAAGTGACTGAAGTCTTCAGAGTCGTTTTTAAATAATGCATTTTCGTCTTCGTCTCAAACATTGAAAACTGAATTACATTTTTGTTTAGTAACTGTAACAGTTTTCACTTTGGTTTTTTGCTTATATCTCGAAAACAATTACTCCTATCAATTTTTATCTTTCTTTCAAAATTAAAGCTGATAAAATTTCCTACAAAATAGTTATGTGCATTTCTTTTGTAAGACTAACCATAAGCGAGTTATAGAGTTGGATATAAATAATCTTTAACAAAAATTTGCTTTAAAATAAAATGTTTGAAAAACCTAAATTAAACTAAATTAATTGAGTCTAACACTTTAGTATAGGAAAAAGGAGAAAACATAAAAGGCACCAAAGTCTTCAGAGTCGTTTTTGGTCGTCATATTAATAACAATAACATTAATAATAATAATACTAATAGTACTAAATTTGCTTATATGCAAGCGCTTTATTAAGGTAACAGTTTTTTGGTTTCTTGCTTATATCTCGAAAACAGTTACTCCTATCAATTTTTATCTTTTCACTAAAATTAAAGCTGATAAAATTTCCTACAAAATAGTTATTAGCATTTTTCTTGTAGGACTAAGTATAAGCGAGTTATAAAAATGGATATAAATAATATTTAACAAAAATTTGCTTTAAAATATAATGTTTGAAATACTGAAATTAAACTAAATTAATTGTGTCTAACACTTTAGTAGAGGAAAAAGGAGAAGACATAAAAGTCACTAAAGGTTTCAGAGTCGTCTTTAATCGTCATACTAATAACAATAACATTAATAATAATAATACTAATAGTACTAAATTTGCTTATATGCAAGCGCTTAATTAAGGTAACAGTTTCTTGCTTATATTTCGAAAACAGTTACTCCTATCAATTTTTATTTTTTTTCTAAAATTAAAGCTGATAAAATTTCCTACAAAATAGTTATTTGCATTTTTTATGTAGGACTAACCATAAGCGAGATATAAGTTTGAAAATAATTAATATTTAAAAAAAAAGTGCTTTAACAGAAAATGTCTTGTGATTTAAAATACACTTAATTTAATGGGTCCAATACTTTATTAGAAGAAAAAGGAGGTGACCTAAAAGTCACTGAAGTCTTCAGAGTCGATTTTAAATGCTGCATTTTCGTCTTTGTCTCAAACATTGAAAACTGAATTACATTTTTGTTCAGTAACAGTTACAGTTTTCTTATTGGTTTTTTGCTTATATTTCGAAAACAGTTACTCCTATCAATTTTTATTTTTTTACTAAAATTAAAGCTGATAAAATTTCCTACAAAATAGTTATTTGCATTTTTCTTGTAGGACCAAGCATAAACGAGTTATAGAGTTGGATATAAATAATATTTAACAAAAATTTGCTTTAAAATAAAATGCTTGAAAAACCGGAATTAAACTAAATTAATTGTGTCTAACACTTTAGTAGAGGAAAAAGGAGAAGACATAAAAGTCACTAAATGCTTCAGAGTCGTCTTTAGTCGTCATATTAATAACAATAACATTAATAATAATAATACTAATAGTACTAAATTTGCTTAAATGCAAACGCTTAATTAAGGTGACAGTTTTTTGGTTTCTTGCTTATATCTCGAAAACAGTTACTCCTATCAATTTTTATCTTTTTACTAAAATTAAAGCTGATAAAATTTCCTACAAAATAGTTTTTTGCATTTTTCATGTAGGACTAACTATAAGCGAGATATAAGTTTGAAAATAATCAATATTTAAAAAAAAAAAGCGCTTTAACAAAAAATGTCTTGTGATTTAAAATACACTTAATTTATTGGGTCCAATACTTTATTAGAAGAAAAAGGAAGTGACTTAAATGTCACTGAAGTCTTCAGAGTCGATTTTAAATGCTGCATTTTCGTCTTTGTCTCAAACATTGAAAACTGAATTACATTTTTGTTCAGTAACAGTTACAGTTTTCTTATTGGTTTTTTGCTTATATTTCGAAAACAGTTACTCCTATCAATTTTTATTTTTTTACTAAAATTAAAGCTGATAAAATTTCCTACAAAATAGTTATTTGCATTTTTCTTGTAGGACCAAGCATAAACGAGTTATAGAGTTGGATATAAATAATATTTAACAAAAATTTGCTTTAAAATAAAATGTTTGAAAAACCGAAACTAAACTAAATTAATTAAGACTAACACTTTAGTAGAGGAAAAAGGAGAAGACATAAAAGTCACCAAAGTCTTGAGAGTCGTTTTTAGTCGTCATATTAATAACAATAACATTAATAATAATAATACTAATATTACTAAATTTGTTTATATGCAAGCGCTTAATTGAGGTAACAGTTTCTTGCTTATATTTCGAAAACAGTTACTCCTATCAATTTTTATCTTTTTACTAAAATTAAAGCTGATAAAATTTCCTACAAAATAGTTATCTGCATTTCTTTTGTAAGACTAACCATAAGCGAGTTATAGAGTTTTATATAAATAATCTTTAACAAAAATTTGCTTTAAAATAAATTGTTTGAAAAACCGAAATTAAACTAAATTAATTGGGTCTAACACTTTAGTAGAGGAAAAAGGAGGAGACGTAAAAGTCACCAAAGTCTTCAGAGTCGTTTTTAATCGTCATATTATTCACAATAACATTAATAATAATAATACTAATAGTACTAAATTTGCTTATATGCAAGCGCTTTATTAAGGTAACAGTTTTTTGGCTTCTTGCTTATATCGCGAAAACAGTTACTCCTATCAATTTTTATCTCTTTTTTAAAATTAAAGCTGATAAAATTTCCTACAAAATAGTTATTTGCATTTTTTTGTAGGACCAACCTTAAGCGAGTTATAGAGTTGGATATAAATAATCTTTAACAAAAATTTTCTTTAAAATAAAATGTTTAAAAAACCGATATTAAACCAAATTAATTGGGTGTAACACTTTAGTAGAGGAAAAAGGAGAAGACATAAAAGTCACCAAAGTCTTCAGAGTGGTTTTTAGTGACTAAATTTGCTTATATGCAAGCGCTTAATTAAGGTTACAGTTTTTTGGTTTCTTGCTTATATCTCGAAAACAGTTACTCCTATTAATTTTTATCTTTTTACTAAAATTAAAGCTGATAAAATTTCCTACAAAATAGTAATTTGCATTTTTTATGTAGGACTAACCATAAGCGAGATGTAAGTTTGAAAATAATTAATATTTAAAAAAATACTGCTTTAACAGAAAATGTACCTTAATTAAGCGCTTGCATATAAGCAAATTTGGTACTATTAGTATTATTATTATTAATGTTATTGTTATTAATATGACGACTAAAAACGACTCTGAAGACTTAGGTGACTTTTATGTCTTTTCCTTTTTCTTCTACTAAAGTGTTAGACCCAATTAATTTAGTTTAATTTCGGTTTTTCAAACATTTTATTTTAAAGAGAATTTTTGTTAATGATTATTTGTATCTAACTCTATAACTCGCTTATGGTTGGTCTTACAAAAAAAATGCTACAAACTATTTTGTAGGAAATTTTATCAGCTTTAATTTTGAAGGAAAGATAAAAATTTATAGGAGTAACTGTTTTCGAGATATAAGCAAAAAACCAAAGTGAAAACTGTAACAGTTACTGAACAAAAATGTAATTCAGTTTTCAATGTTTGAGACGTAGACGAAAATGCAGCATTTAAAAACGACTCTGAAGACTTCAGTGACTTTTAAGTCACCTCCTTTTTTTTCTAATAAAGTATTGGACCCAATAAATTAAGTGTATTTTAAATCACAAGACATTTTTTGTTAAAGCACTTTTTTTTAAATATTGATTATTTTCAAACTTATATCTCGCTTATACTTGGTCCTACAAGAAAAATGCAAATAACTATTTTGTAGGAAATTTTATCAGCTTTAATTTTAGTAAAAAGATAAAAATTGATAGAAGTAACTGTTTTCGAGATATAAGCAAGAAACCAAAAAACTGTTACCTTAATAAAGCGCTTGCATATAAGCAAATTTAGTACTATTAGTATTATTATTATTAATGTTATTGTTATTAATATGACGACCAAAAACGACTCTGAAGACTTTGGTGACTTTTATATCTTCTCTTTTTTCCTATACTAAAGTGTTAGACTCAATTAATTTAGTTTAATTTCAGTATTTCAAACATTTTATTTTAAAGCAAATTTTTGTTAAAGATTATTTATATCCAACTCTATAACTCGCTTATGGTTGGTCTTACAAAAGAACTGCACAAAACTATTTTGTAGGAAATTTTATCAGCTTTAATTTTGAAAGAAAGATAAAAATTGATAGGAGTAATTGTTTTCGAGATATAAGCAAAAAACCAAAGTAAAAACTGTTACAGTTACTAAACAAAAATGTAATTCAGTTTCCAATGTTTGAGACGAAGACGAAAATGCATCATTTAAAAACGACTCTAAAGACTTCAGTGACTTTTATGTCATCTCCTTTTTCTTCTAATAAAGTATTGGACCCAATAAATTAAGTGTATTTTAAATCACAAGACATTTTCTGTTAAAGCACTTTTTTTTAAATATTAATTATTTTCAAACTTACATTTCGCTTATGGTTAGTCCTACAGGAAAAAAGCAAATTACTAATTTGTAGGAAATTTTATCAGCTTTAATTTTAGTAAAAAGATAAAAATTGATAGGAGTAACTGTTTTCGAAATATAAGCAAGAAACTGTTACCTTAATAAAGCGCTTGCATATAAGCAAATTTAGTACTATTAGTATTATTATTATTAATGTTATTGTTATTAATATGACGATTAAAAACGACTCTGAAGACTTTGGTGACTTTTACGTCTCCTCCTTTTTCCTCTACTAAAGTGTTAGACCCAATTAATTTAGTTTAATTTAGGTTTTTCAAACATTTTATTTTAAAGCAAATTTTTGTTAAAGATTATTTATATCCAACTCTATAACGCGCTTATAGTTGGTCCTACAAGAAAAATGCAAATAACTATTTTGTAGGAAATTTTATCAGCTTGAATTTTGAAAAAAAGATAAAAATTGATAGGAGTAACTGTTTTGGAGATATAAGCAAAAAACCAATAAGAAAACTGTAACTGTTACTGAACAAAAATGTAATTCAGTTTTCAATGTTTGAGACAAAGACGAAAATGCAGCATTTAAAATCGACTCTGAAGACTTCAGTGACTTTTATGTCACCTCCTTTTTCTTCTAATAAAGTATTGGACCCATTAAATTAAGTGTATTTTAAATCACAAGACATTTTCTGTTAAAGCACTTTTTTTTAAATATTAATTATTTTCAAACTTACATTTCGCTTATGGTTAGTCCTACAGGAAAAAAGCAAATTACTAATTTGTAGGAAATTTTATCAGCTTTAATTTTAGTAAAAAGATAAAAATTAATAGGAGTAACTGTTTTCGAGATATAAGCAAGAAACCAAAAAACTGTTACCTTAATTAAGCGCTTGCATATAAGCAAATTTAGTACTAAAAACAACTCTGAAGACTTTGGTGACTTTTATGTCTTCCCCTTTTTCCTCTACTAAAGTGTTAGACCCAATTAATTTGGTTTAATATCGGTTTTTCAAACATTTTATTTTTAAGCAAATTTTTGTTAAAGATTATTTATGTCCAACTCTATAACTCGCTTATGGTTGGTCCTACAAAAAAATGCAAATAACTGTTTTGTAGGAAATTTTATCAGCTTTAATTTAGAAAAAGAGATAAAAATTGATAGGAGTAACTGTTTTCGAGATATAAGCAAGAAACCAAAAAACTGTTACATTAATAAAGCGCTTGCATATAAGCAAATTTAGTACTATTAGTATTATTATTATTAATGTTATTGTTATTAATATGACGATTAAAAACGACTCTGAAGACTTTGGTGACTTTTACGTCTCCTCCTTTTTCCTCTACTAAAGTATTAGACCCAATTAATTTAGTTTAATTTCGGTTTTTCAAACATTTTATTTTAAAGCAAATTTTTGTTAAAGATTCTTTATATCCAACTCTGTAACTCGCTTATGGTTGGTCCTACAAAAAAAATGCATAAAACTATTTTGGAGAAAATTTTATCAGCTTTAATTTTGAAGGAAAGATAAAAATTTATAGGAGTAACTGTTTTCGAGATATAAGCAAAAAACCAAAGTGAAAACTGTAACAGTTACTGAACAAAAATGTAATTCAGTTTTCAATGTTTGAGACGTAGACGAAAATGCAGCATTTAAAAACGACTCTGAAGACTTCAGTGACTTTTAAGTCACCTCCTTTTTCTTCTAATAAAGTATTGGATCCAATAAATTAAGTGTATTTTAAATCACAAGACATTTTTTGTTAAAGCACTTTTTTTTTAAATATTGATTATTTTCAAACTTATATCTCGCTTATGGTTAGTCCTACATGAAAAATGCAAAAAACTATTTTGTAAGAAATTTTATCGGCTTTAATTTTAGTAAAAAAATAAAAATTGATAGGAGTAACTGTTTTCGAGATATAAGCAAGAAACCAGAAAACTGTCATCTTAATTAAGCGTTGCATACAAGCAAATTTAGTACTATTAGTATTATTATTATTAATGTTATTGTTATTAGTATGACGATTAAAGACGACTCTGAAACCTTTAGTGACTTTTATGTCTTCTCCTTTTTCCTCTACTAAAGTGTTAGACACAATTAACTTAGTTTAATTTCAGTATTTCAAACATTTTATTTTAAAGCAAATTTTTGTTAAATATTATTTATATCCATCTTTATAACTCGCTTATACTTGGTCCTACAAGAAAAATGCAAATAACTATTTTGTAGGAAATTTTATCAGCTTTAATTTTGAAAAAAAGATAAAAATTGATAGGAGTAACTGTTTTCGGGATATAAGCAAGAAACTGTAACCTTAATTAAGCGCTTGCATATTTGCAAATTTAGTACTATTAGTATTATTATTATTAATGTTATTGTTATTAATATGACGACTAAAAACGACTCTCAAGGCTTTGGTGACTTTTATGTCACCTCCTTTTTCTTCTAATAAAGTATTGAACCCATTAAATTAAGTGTATTTTAATCACAAGACATTTTCTGTTAAAGCACTTTTTTTTAAATATTAACTATTTTCAAACTTATATCTCGCTTATGGTTAGTCCTACATGAAAAATGCAAATAACTATTTTGTAGGAAATTTTATCAGCTTTAATTTTAGTAATCTGAGCGTTTTCTCATTTCTATGCAAGAGATCATCTGTGATTTGTGTTTTTAGGCAAGAAATTGTCTAAAATTAATAACTCATTTTAAAACTGGTATAAAAACATTTACTATACAAAAGTTATAATCGGTTTTTAATAATAATAATATTAATAATAATAATAATAATAATAATAATAATAATAATAATAGTAATAATAATAAAAATATTAGTAATAATAATAATAATAATAAAAATAATAATAATAGTAGTAATAAAATTAAGCTTAGTTTTCTGAGCAAAAATGAAGCTTATTTTGTGTTATATGAGCGTTTTCTCATTTCTATGCAAAAGATCATGTGTGATTTGTGTTTTTAGGCAATCTAAGCCATTTTATAGTTTTTAGTCAAGAAATTGGCTAAAATTAATCACTCATTTTAAAACTGGTATAAAAACAATACTGTACAAAAGTTATAATCGGTTTTTAATAATAACAATTATAATAATAATAATAACAATAATAATAATAATAATAATAATAATAACAATAATAATAATAAAAATAATAATAATAGTAATAAAAGTAAGCTTAGTTTTCTAAGCAAAAATGGAGCTTATTTTGTGTGTTATATGAGTGTTTTCTCATTTCTATGCAAGAAATCATCTGTGATCTGTGTTTTTAGGCAAGAAATTGTCTAAAAATAATAACTCATTTTAAAACTGGTATAAAAACATTTACTATACAAAAGTTAATAATAATAATAATATAAATAATAATAATAATATTAACAATAATAATAATAATAATAATAGTAATAGTAACAAAAGTAATAATAATAATAATACTTTTAATTAGAAAAAATGGAGCTTATTTTGTGTGTTACATGAGCGTTTTCTCATTACTATGCAAAAGATCATGTGTGATCTGTGTTTTTAGGCAATCTAAGCCATTTTATAGTTTTTAATATTTAACAAAAATTAGAAGAGGAAAAAGGAGAAGACATAAAAGTCACTAAATGTTTCAGAGTCGTCTTTAGTCGTCATATTCATAACAATAACATTAATAATAAAAATACTAATAGTACTAAATTTGCTTATATGCAAACGCTTAATTAAGGTAACAGTTTTTTGGTTTCTTGCTTATATCTCGAAAACAGTTACCCCTATCAATTTTTATCTTGTTTCAAAATTAAAGCTGATAAAATTTCCTACAAAATAGTTATTTGCATTTTTTTGTAGGACCAACCATAAGCGAGTTATAGAGTTGGATATAAATAGTCTTTAACAAAAATTTGCTTTAAAATAAAATGTTTGAAAAACCGATATTAAACTAAATTAATTGGGTCTAACACTTTAGTAGAGAAAAAAGGAGAAAACATAAATGTCACCAAAGTCTTCAGAGTTGTTTTTAGTACTAAATTTGCTTATATGCAAGCGCTTAATTAAGGTAACAGTTTTTTGGTTTCTTGCTTATATCTTGAAAACAGTTACTCTTATCAATTTTTATCATTTTACTAAAATTAAAGCTGATAAAATTTCCTACAAAATAGTAATTTGCATTTTTTATGTAGGACTAACCATAAGCGAGATATAAGTTTGAAAATAATTAATATTTAAAAAAAAAGTGCTTTAACAGAAAATGTCTTGTGATTTAAAATACACTTAATTTATTGGGTCCAATACTTTATTAGATGAAAAAAGAGGTGACATAAAAGTCACTGAAGTCTTCAGAGTCGATTTTAAATGCTGCATTTCCGTCTTCGTCTCAAACATTGAAAACTGAATTACATTTTTGTTCAGTAACAGTTACAGTTTTCTTATTGGTTTTTTGCTTATATCTCAAAAACTGTTACTCCTATCAATTTTTATTTTTTTTTCAAAATTAAAGCTGATAAAATTTCCTACAAAATCGTTATTTGCATTTTTCGTGTAGGACCAACCTTAAGCGAGTTATAGAGTTGGATTTAAATAATATTTAACAAAAATTTGCTTTAAAATAAAATATTTGAAAAACTGAAATTAAACTAAATTAATTGTGTCCAACACTTTAGTAGAGAAAAAAGGAAAAGACATAAAAGTCACCAAAGTCTTCAGAGTCAGTTTCAGACTAACCATATGCGAGATATAAGTTTGAAAATAATTAATAATTAAAAAAAAATGTGCTTTAACAAAAAATGTCTTGTGATTTAAAATACACTTAATTTATTGGGTCCAGTACTTTATTAGAAGAAAAACGAGGTGACATAAAAGTCACTGAAGTCTTCAGAGTCGATTTTAAATGCTGCATTTTCGTCTTCGTCTCAAACATTGAAAACTGAATTACATTTTGGTTCTGAAACGGTAACAGTTTTTACTTTGGTTTTTTGCTTATATCTCGAAAACAATTACTCCTATCAGTTTTTATCTTTCTTTCAAAATTAAAGCTGATAAAATTTCCTACAAAATAGTTATTTGCATTTTTCTTGTAGGACCAACCATAAGCGAGTTATAGAGTTGGATATAAATAATATTTAACAAAAACTTGCTTAAAAATAAAATGTTTGAAAAACTGAAATTAAACTAAATTAATTGTGTCTAACACTTTAGTAGAGGAAAAAGAAAAAGACATAAAAGTCACCAAAGTCTTCAGAATCGTTTTTAGTCGTCATATTAACAACAATAACATTAATAATAATAAAACTAATAGTACTAAATTTGCTTACATGCAAACGCTTCATTCAGGTAACAGTTTTTTGGTTTCTTGCTTATAGCTCGAAAACAGTTACTCCTATAAATTTGACTAATCATAAGCGAAATATAAGTTTGAAAATAATTAATATTTAAAAAAAAGTGCTTTAACAGAAAATGTCTTGTGATTTAAAATACACTGAATTTATTGGGTCCAATAATCTATTTGAAGAAATAAGAGGTGACAGAAAGGTCACTGAAGCCTTTAGAGTCGTTTGTAAATGCTGCATTTTTGTCTTCGTCTCAAACATTGAAAACTGAATTACATTTAAGACTTTAGTGACTTTTATGTCTCCTCCTTTTTCCTCTACTAAAGTGTTAGACACAATTAATTTAGTTTAATTTTAGTTTTTCAAACATTTTATTTTAAAGCAAATTTTTGTTAAATATTAAAAACTATAAAATGGCTTAGATTGCTTAAAAACACAGATCACACATGATCTTTTGCATAGAAATGAGAAAACGCTCATATAATACAAAATAAGCTTTATTTTTGCTTAGAAAACTAAGCTTACTTTTATTACTACTATTATTATTATTTTAATATTATTATTATTATTACTATTATTATTATTATTATTATTACTATTATTGTTATTATTGTTATTAATATTATTAATATTATTATTATTAAAAACCGATTATAACTTTTGTATAGTAAATGTTTTTATACCAGTTTTAAAATGAGTTATTAATTTTAGACAATTTCTTTTCTAAAAACACAGATCACAGATGATCTCTTGAATAGAAATGAGAAAACGCTCATATAACACAAAATAAGCTTTATTTTTGCTTAGAAAACTAAGCTTACTTTTATTACTACTATTATTATTATTATTTTTATTATTATTATTATTATTATTATTACTATTATTTTTATTATTATTATTACTATTATTATTATTATTAATATTATTATTATTAAAAACCTATTATAACTTTTGTATAGTAAATGTTTTTATACCAGTTTTAAAATGAGTTATTAATTTTATTCAATTTCTTGCTTAAAAACACATCACAGATGATCTCTTGCATAGAAATGAGAAAACGCTCATATAACACACAAAATAAGCTTCATTTTTGCTTGGAAAACTAAGCTTACTTTTATTACTATTATTATTATTATTATTATTATTATTATTATTATTATTATTATTATTATTATTATTGATATTATTATTATTATTACTATTATTATTATTATTATTATTATTATTATTATTATTATTATTATTATTATTATTATTATTATTATTAACTTTTGCATAGTAAATGTTTTTATACCAATTTTAAAATGAGTTATTAATTTTAGACAATTTCTTGCCTAAAAACACATCACAGATGATTTCTTGCATAGAAATGAGAAAACGCTCATATAACACACAAAATAAGCTTCATTTTTGCTTAGAAAACTAAGCTTACTTTTATTACTATTATTATTTTTATTATTATTATTATTATTATTATTATTACTATTATTTTTATTATTATTATTATTATTATTATTGTTATTAGTATTATTATTATTAAAAACTTATATTAAACAGACAGAAAACGTCGAATTCTGACACAAAAAAACGAATTACGTTATAGACTTGACGAGAACGGCGTATCTCGGACTCTTATAGGACTCTTATAGGGTCAAAAAGTATCAGTTTGGATTAAAACAAATTATTTTTGTTGACTCTCAGTCTGAATTGTTCATCAGTTCAAACAAAAACGGCTTATTTTAGACGATCTTTTGCTTTAAACAAGAAAACTTACATCGAACAGACTAAAAACGTATTAATCTGGCATAATAGAGCAATTTATGTATCACTTTGGATAAAGGCAGCTAATCCTATTCGTTTCATTGCTTAAAATAGACAAAATTGTTAATAAATCTAACAAAAACGCTGTATTCTAGCACCAAATACTAATTACATTATAGTTTCGACGAGAATAGCTTATTTGGAATGATTCTATGCTTCCAAACGAGTAAATTTTTATTAAACAGATGCCAAACATCATGTTTTGTTCTATAAAGACATTTTATATTGCAGTTTGTATTAAAACAAAATATTTTCGTTGATCTTTTGTTAGAAGCAGCAAACCTAACATTTAAGAATCTGAAAACTTTGTATTCGGACACAAACCACCGAATTTTGTATCAGTTTAGACAAAAACGGTTGATTTTCGACAATATTTTGCTTTGAACAAGAAAACTTATATCAAACTGACTAAAAACGTCTTATTTTAGCACAAAACAAAAGATTTGCTTTATAATCTTAACGAGAGCTGTTAATTTCAAACCGTTCTATGCTTTGAAACGAGTAAACTTTCACTGAACAGAAGAAAAACATTTTATTTCGCCTTTTAAAAACGATTTATGCCACAGTTTGGATAAAAACCAATTATTTTCGTTAATTCATTGTTACAAACAAGAAACCTTACATCAAAGTAACTGAAAACTCCTTACTCAGGCACAGAAATTCGAATTACGTTTCAGTCTGAACAAAAACTGCTTACTTTAGACGATCCTTTGTTTTGATTACAAAAAATTACATTAAAAAGATTAAAAACGTCTTATTCTGACTGAAAACTGCAAATTATATATTACTCTATATAAAAGCAATTTATCCTGATTACTCCTTTACTTAGAATAGAGGAAACTTGTATAAAACTTAATGAAAACTTTAAATTTCGTCTCAAAGAAATAAATTACGTTATAGTTTTGACCAGCACTGTTTATTTCAAACGATTTTATGATTCGAATCTAATGAACTTTTATGGGGCAGATGCAAAACCACATATTACCATATAAAGCGTTTTAAAGCAAATTATTACCTTTTGCAACAAGAAATTTCACGTCAAAGAAACTGAAAACTTCGTATCCATGCACAAATATTGAATTACGTATCAGTTTAGGCAAATACAGGTTATTTTAAACGATTCCTTGCTATAAACAAAAAAAATTTTATCAAACATATTGAAAACGTCTTATTCTCGAAAATAAGAGCAAATTATGTATCAGCATTAACAAAAGCGGATTACTCTGTTTGATTCTATGCTTAGAGTAGAGTAAACTACTATAAAACGTAATGAAAACTCTATATTCAAGCTCAAAAGAACAAATTACGTTATAGTTTTGACAAAAAAAAAATTATTTCGGACGATTACATACTTCGAAGTAAGCAAACTTTAATTGAACAAGTGCAAAAGCTAATACTTTGCTTTAAAATAACGAATTATGTGGTAATATGGTATTTTGCATCTGTCCTATAAAAGTTTACTCGTTTCGCTCCATTGAATCATTCGAAATAAATTATTTTGACACAACAACGAAAATAATTTGTTTTTGTTTAAACTGTAACATGTCGTTTTTATAAAACGAACTAAGACGTTTGGCATCTGTTTAGTGAAAGTTTTCTCGTTTGGGGGCATAAAATCGTTTGAAATTAACAGTTCTGGTCAAAACTATAACGTAAATTATTTCTTTGAGACGAAATTTAAGGTTTTCATTAAGTTTTATACAAGTTTGCTCTATTCTAAGCAAAGGAGTAATCAGGATAAACTGCTTTTATCCAAAGTAATACATAATTTGCAGTTTTGAGCCAGAATAAGGCGTTTTTAATCTTTTTAATGTAAGTTTTTGTATTCAAAACAAAGGATCGTCTAAAGTATGCAGTTTTTGTCCAGACTGAAACGTAATTTGAATTTCTGTGCCTGAATAAGGGGTTTTCAGTTACTTTGATGTAAGGTTTCTTGTTTGTAACAATGAATTAACGAAAATAATTGGTTTTTATCCTAACTGTGGCATGAATCGTTTTTAAAAGGCGAAATAAGATGTTTTTCCTCTGTTCAGTGAAAGTTTACTCGTTTCGAAGCATAGAACCGTTTGAAATTAACAGCTCTCGTTAAGACTATAACGCAAATCTTTTGTTTTGTGCTAAAATAAGACGTTTTTAGTCAGTTTGATATAAGTTTTCTTGTTCAAAGCAAAATATTGTCGAAAATCAACCGATTTTGTCTAAACTGATCCAATATTCGGTGGTTTGTGTCCGAATACAAAGTTTTCAGATCCTTTAATGTTAGGTTTGCTGC